>NC_091181.1:9785956-9923456 GCF_040958095.1 Procambarus clarkii | reverse complement strand
TGTGTGAGAGAGAGAGGGGATGGATGTGTGATAGAGAAAGAGGATGTGTGTAAGAGAGAGAGAGGATGTGTGTGAGAGAGAGAGAGGATGTGTGTGTGAGAGAGAGAGAGGATGTTTGTGTGAGAGAGAGAGGATATTTTTATGAGAGAGAGGATGTTTGTGTGAGAGAGAGAGGATGTTTGTGTGAGAGAAAGAAAGGATGTTTTTGTGAGAGAGAGAGGATGTGTGTGTGAGAGATAGAGAGGATATGTGTGTGTGAGAGAGAAGATGTGTGTGTGTGTGAGAGAGAGAGGATGTTTGTGTGAGAGATAGAGGATGTGTGTGTGAGAGAGAGGATGTGTGTGTGTGAGAGAGAGGATGTGTGTGTGTGTAAGAGAGAGAGGATGTGTGTGTGAGAGAGAGAGAGAGATTATGTGTGTGTGTGTAAGAGAAAGAGAATGTGTGTGTGAGAGAGAGAGATTATGTGTGTGTGAGAGAGAGAGAGGATGCGTGTGTGTGTGAGAGAGAGAGGATGTGTGTGTGTGTGTAAGAGAGAGAGAATGTGTGTGTGAGAGAGAGAGAGATTATGTGTGTGTGAGAGAGAGAGGATGCGTGTGTGTGTGAGAGTGAGAGGATGTGTGTGTGTGTGAGAGAGAGAGGATGTGTGTGTGTGTGTGAGAGAGAGGATGTGTGTGTGTGTAAGAGAGAGAGAGGATGTGTGTGTGTGAGAGAGAGAGTGAGGATGTTTGTGTGAGAGAAAGAGACGATTTGTGTGTGTGAGAGAGAGAGAGGATGTGTGTACTCACCTAGTTGTACTCAACTAGTTGTGTTTGCGGGGGTTGAGCTCTGGCTCTTTGGTCCCGCCTCTCAACCGTCAATCAACAGGTGTACAGATTCCTGAGCCTATTGGGCTCTATCATATCTACACTTGAAACTGTGTATGGAGTCAGCCTCCACCACATCACTTCCTAATGCATTCCATTTGTCAACCACTCTGACACTAAAAAAGTTCTTTCTGATATCTCTGTGACTGATTTGGGCGCTCAGTTTCCACCTGTGTCCCCTTGTGCGTGTGCCCCTTGTGTTAAATAGCCTGTCTTTATCTACCCTATCAATTTCCTTGAGAATCTTGAATGTAGTGATCATGTCCCCCCTAACTCGTCGGTCTTCCAGCGAAGTGAGGTTCAATTCCCGCAGTCTCTCCTCGTAGCTCATACCTCTCAGCTCGGGTACTAGTCTGGTGGCAAATCTTTGAACCTTTTCCAGTTTAGTCTTATCCTTGACTAGATATGGACACCATGCTGGGGCTGCATACTCCAGAATTGGCCTGACATATGTGGTATAAAGTTCTGAATGATTCTTTACACAAATTTCTGAATGCCGTTCGTATGTTGGCCAGCCTGGCATATGCCGCTGATGTTATCCTCTTGATATGTGCTGCAGGAGACAGGTCTGGTGTGATATCAACTCCCAAGTCTTTTTCTTTCTCTGACTCCTGAAGGATTTCCTCTCCCAGATGATACCTTGTATTTGGCCTCCTGCTCCCTACACCTATCTCCATTACATTACATCTGGTTGGGTTGAACTCTAACAACCACTTGTTCGACCATTCCTTCAGTTTGTCTAGGTCTTCTTGAAGCCTCAAACAGTCCTCTTCTGTCTTAATCCTTCTCATAATTTTGGCATCATCCGCAAACATTGAGAGAAATGAATCTATACCCTCCGGGAGATCATTTACATATATCAGAAACAAGATAGGACCGAGTACAGAGCCCTGTGGGACTCCACTGGTGACTTCACGCCAATCAGAGGTCTCACCCCTCACCGTAACTCTCTGCTTCCTATTGCTTATGTACTCCCTTATCCACTGGAGCACCTTACCAGCTACACCTGCCTGTCTCTCCAGCTTATGTACCAGCCTTCTATGCGGTACTGTGTCAAAGGCTTTCCGACAATCCAAGAAAATGCAGTCCGCCCAGCCCTCTCTTTCTTGCTTAATATGTGTCACCTGGTCATAGAATTCTAATAAGCCAGTCAGGCAAGATTTACCCTCCCTGAACCCATGTTGTCGATTTGTCAGAAGTCCCTTCTCTCCAGATGTGCTACCAGGTTTTTTCTCACGATCTTCTCCATCACCTTGCATGGTATACAAGTCATGGTATATGTGTGTGAGAGAGAGGATGTGTGTGTGAGAGAGAGAGATGATGTGTGTGTGAGAGAGAGAGAGAGGATGTGTGTGTGAGAGAGAGGATGTTTGTGTGTGAGAGAGAGAGAGAGAGAGAGAGAGAGAGAGAGAGAGAGAGAGAGAGAGAGAGAGAGAGAGAGAGAGAGAGAGAGGGAGAGAGAGAGAGAGAGAGAGAGAGAGAGAGAGAGAGAGAGAGAGAGAGAGAGAGAGAGAGAATGTTTGTGTGAGAGATAGAGGATGTGTGTGTGAGAGAGAGGATGTTTGTGTGTGAGAGAGAGAGGATGTGTGTGTGAGAGAGAGGATGTGTGTGTGTGAGAGAGAGAGAGGATGTGTGTGTGTGAGAGAGAGAGAGGATGTGTGTGTGAGAGAGAGGATGTTTGTGTGTGAGAGAGAGAGAGGATGTTTGTGTGAGAGAGAGAGAGGATGTGTGTGTGAGAGAGAGAAGATGTGTGTGTGAGAGATAGGATGTGTGTGAGAGAGAGAGAGAGAGGATGTGTGTGTGAGAGAGAGGATGTTTGTGTGAGAGAGAGAGGATGTGTTTGTGAGAGAGAGGATGCTTGTGTGTGAGAGAGAGAGAGGATATGTGTGTGAGAGAGAGAGAGGATGTGTGTACTCACCTAATTGAACTCACCTAATTGTGCTTGCGGGGGTTGAGCTTTGGCTCTTTGGTCCCGCCTCTCAACCGTCAATCAACTGGTGTACAGATTCCTGAGCCAACTGGGCTCTATCATATCTACATTTAAATCTGTGTATGGAGTCAGCCTCCACCACATTACTTCCTAGTGCATTCCATTTACTAACTACTCTGACACTGAAAAATTTCTTTCTAATGTCTCTGTGGCTCATTTGGGTACTAAGTTTCCACCTGTGTCACCTTGTTCGCGTCCCTCCAGTGTTGAATAGTTCATCCTTGTTTACCCGGTCGATTCCCCAGAGAATTTTTTAGGTTGTGATCATGTCCCCCCTTACTCTTCTGTCTTCCAGTGTCGTAAGGTGCATTTCCCGCAGCCTTTCCACATAACTCATGGCTCTTAGTTCTGGGACTAGTCTAGTAGCATACCTTTGGACTTTTTCCAGCTTCGTCTTGTGCTTGACAAGGTACGGGCTCCATGCTGGGGCAGCATACTCCAGGATTGGTCTTACATATGTGGTGTACAAGATTCTGAATGATTCCTTACACAGGTTCCTGAACCCCGTTCTGATGTTAGCCAGCCTCGCATATGCCGCAGACGTTATTCTCTTTATGTAGGCTTCAGGAGACAGGTTTGGTGTGATATCAACTCCTAGATTTTTCTCTCTGTCTGTTTCATTAATTACTTCATCTCCTATTCTGTATCCTGTGTCTGGCCTCCTGTTTCCACTGCCTAGTTTCATTACTTTGCATTTACTCGGGTTGAACTTCAACAGCCATTTGTTGGACCATTCATTCAGTCTATCTAGGTCATCTTGTAGCCTCCTACTATCATCCTCTGTTTCAATCCTCCTCATAATTTTTGCATCGTCGGCGAACATTGAGAGTAACGAATCTATACCCTCTGGGAGATCATTTACATATACCAGAAACAGTATAGATCCATGGACTGACCCCTGCGGGACTCCACTTGTAACGTCTCGCCAATCTGAGACCTCACCCCTCACACAGACTCGTTGTCTCCTGTTGCTTAGGTACTCCTCTATCCACCGGAGTACCTTCCCTTTCACTCCAGCCTGCATCTCCAACTTTCGCACTAGCCTCTTGTGTGGCACTGTATCAAAGGCTTTCTGACAATCCAAAAATATGCAGTTTGCCCACCCTTCTCTTTCTTGCCTTATTTTTGTTGCCTAGTCGTAGAATTCAAGTAACCCTGTGAGGCAGGACCTGCCATCCCTGAACCCATGTTGATGCTGTGTGTGAGAGAGAGGATGTTTGTGTGAGAGAGAGAGAGAGAGAGAGAGAGAGAGAGAGAGAGAGAGAGAGAGAGAGAGAGAGAGAGAGAGAGAGAGAGAGAGAGAGAGAGAGAGAGAGAGAGAGAGAGAAAGAGAGAGAGAGAGAGAGAGAGAGAGAGAGAGAGAGAGAGAGAGAGAGAGAGAGAGAGAGAGAGAGAGAGAGAGAGAGAGAGAGAGAGAGAGAGAATGTGTTTGTGAGAGAGAGGATGTTTGTGTGTGAGAGAGAGGATATGTGTGAGAGAGAGAGAGAGAGGATGTGTGTGTGTGAGAGAGAGAGGATGTGTGTGTGTGAGAGAGAGAGGATGTGTGTGTGTGAGAGAGAGGATTTGTGTGTGTGAGAGAGAGGATGTGTGTGAGAGAGGGAGGATGTGAGAGAGAGAGAGAGAGAGAGAGACAGAGGAGTACTTATTTACGACTCTTTCCCACCCTTTATTATCTTGTTCATCGTTTTCATGTTTGCCCAATTCCTTCTTTCCTCCAGTATAGTTAGGTCTTGTTCCCTCAATTTTGTCAATATTAAGGGAATATGCCTTGTTGCATATTTTGGATCTTTTTAGTTTTTGCCTCGTTAGATATGGGTTCCATGCTGGGACAGTATACTCAATAAAAGGTCTCACAAAACACGTATGCAGCACTCAGAAGGATCTGTGTCAAGGTTCGTGAAGGATAACCAGACTTGGGCCGGTATTGCATACGGTACGATATTCTTCTCGTGTGTACCTCTGGTGTTAAATCTCGAGATATATCGAAGTCTTTCTCTTTTTCAGAAGTTTGAACTGGTCTTCTTGCTCCAACTGCTACCATCTTAATCTTGAATTTGTCAAAATTAAAATCAAGTGGCCATATCTACAGACTGCCTAGTTTATTTTCTAATGTACTGCAGTCCTCGTCAGTTGTGATTCGCCTCATTAGTTTAGCACTGTCAGCATACATGATTAATAATTAGCTTACTTTCTCTGTTAGATTTCATATATATATATATATATATATATATATATATATATATATATATATATATATATATATATATATATATATATATATATATATATATATATATATTTATATATATATATATATATATATATATATATATATGCAAACAAGCCTGAATGGTCCCCAGGACTATATACAACTGAAAACTCACACCCCAGAAGTGACTCGAACCCATACTCCCACAACTGGTATGTACAGGGACGCCTTAATCCGCTTGACCATCACGACCGGACAAAAGGAAGTGATAGCCGAGGCTATATGAACCACTTCCCCGCCGGCACTCGGATGGTAATCTTGGGCATAGCATTTTATCAAATCACCTCATTCTTTGGGGCACACGTGAGGAACACAAATGCAAACAAGCCTGAATGGTCCCCAGGACTATATACAACTGAAAACTCACACCCCAGAAGTGACTCGAACCCATACTCCCACAACTGGTATGTACAGGGACGCCTTAATCCGCTTGACCATCACGACCGGACAAAAGGAAGTGATAGCCGAGGCTATATGAACCACTTCCCCGCCGGCATTTGTGTTCCTCACGTGTGCCCCAAAGAATGAGGTGATTTGATAAAATGCTATGCCCAAGATTACCATCCGAGTGCCGGCGGGGAAGTGGTTCATATAGCCTCGGCTATCACTTCCTTTTGTCCGGTCGTGATGGTCAAGCGGATTAAGGCGTCCCTGTACATACCAGTTGTGGGAGTATGGGTTCGAGTCACTTCTGGGGTGTGAGTTTTCAGTTGTATATAGTCCTGGGGACCATTCAGGCTTGTTTGCATTTGTGTTCCTCACGTGTGCCCCAAAGAATGAGGTGATTTGATAAAATGCTATGCCCAAGATTACCATCCGAGTGCCGGCGGGGAAGTGGTTCATATAGCCTCGGCTATCACTTCCTTTTGTCCGGTCGTGATGGTCAAGCGGATTAAGGCGTCCCTGTACATACCAGTTGTGGGAGTATGGGTTCGAGTCACTTCTGGGGTGTGAGTTTTCAGTTGTATATAGTCCTGGGGACCATTCAGGCTTGTTTGCATTTGTGTTCCTCACGTGTGCCCCAAAGAATGAGGTGATTTGATAAAATGCTATGCCCAAGATTACCATCCGAGTGCCGGCGGGGAAGTGGTTCATATAGCCTCGGCTATCACTTCCTTTTGTCCGGTCGTGATGGTCAAGCGGATTAAGGCGTCCCTGTACATACCAGTTGTGGGAGTATGGGTTCGAGTCACTTCTGGGGTGTGAGTTTTCAGTTGTATATAGTCCTGGGGACCATTCAGGCTTGTTTGCATTTGTGTTCCTCACGTGTGCCCCAAAGAATGAGGTGATTTGATAAAATGCTATGCCCAAGATTACCATCCGAGTGCCGGCGGGGAAGTGGTTCATATAGCCTCGGCTATCACTTCCTTTTGTCCGGTCGTGATGGTCAAGCGGATTAAGGCGTCCCTGTACATACCAGTTGTGGGAGTATGGGTTCGAGTCACTTCTGGGGTGTGAGTTTTCAGTTATATATATATATATATATATATATATATATATATATATATATATATATATATATATATATATATATATATATATATATATATATATATATATATATATATATATATATATATATATATATATTGTGACGGGAAAGTGTAAGAGTGTAGATGTTTGTTAGTCCTCCAATGGCTGGTGGGAACCACTAGTTGTTCGACATTTGCCCAATCGTCATCCTCCTTCAGCTTGCTGGGTCTATACCTGCGGTAGAGCAACTGATTCTCTAGGAAGAACCCAGGGATACTGTCAGGTTGAGTCTCAGCCTGGAAGAATAATGGTGTTAATGATAGATCTTCCCTCTGTAACTTACGGAACTCCAAACTAGTAAGATTCGGTGATAGATTCTGAGGGTCTTGAGGGACAGCGGTAGCAGTAGAGTCAGCTGGTTGCGGTCGTGCAGCTTGTGCACGGGTGGTCACCAAAACCGGAGGAGAAACTTCCTCACTTTCTTGGACCTCTGCTGGAACATACTTAAAAATGGGATTGTCCACTACAGAGTTACACACCTGGGGTTTGTCCATGATGATCAGGTTGGACGGTTGCAAATCTTCTGCCAAGTCGTTGCCCAGGAGAAGTTGCACTCCAGACATGGGAAAAGGTTTTTCCCTGATGGCGACTTGGACTTCACCGGTCACAAAAGGACAATCCAGGTGGACTCTGGCGAGTGGATACGGAGTGGTAGCAGTGAGGTCAGTGATAAGGACGGTTTTCCCGGTGTAGGTGATGTTAGGCACAGCTGATTTCAATATTATTGACTGAAGAGCCGCTGTGTCCCTCAAGATCTTCAATTTGAAACGTCCCTCCGAATCTGTACCATTGGTAGAGACAGTTCCAGGATACAGGTGTTTGCTGAAGAGAGAAAGATCATTAACAGGAACACCAACATTCATCACAGGCTTACCGGACTTAGGAGGAGTCGGTTTGGGTTTAGGAGTTTCATTGCCTTTGTATTGGGCCTTCCTACATCTATTTATGGTATGTCCATAGAGTTTGCAATACTTACAATACAATTGAGAGCTCGCTTGATCGGCACTCACTTTATCATAACTATACCAAGACTTCTTACTGGATGGTGGTTCTGGTGTAAGCCGGTGGATGAGGCTGTCGGTGTCAGCTGACATTTGACAGTTGTGTAATTGTTTTTTTTATTTAGGTGCTACGGTGGCAGCTCACGTTCACGTGGACTAACACACTGGTGAGCGCACCTTTGCAGGGCAAGATGCATAACCTTCATACTATATGCACTTTGCCGGTCGACAGAACCTAACGAGCTTTGCTGCAGAGGAGCTCCAGGAGTCCCTCAGGAAGGCAAGCAACGCCCTCCACCCCACACAGAAAGCTCTGGGTAGTTAAACAAAGTCACGGCAGAAATGCGATGGGTTCTCTTAAACTCGTGCCCAATAGGCAAAAATGCAAAAGGCTCCATTGTCCTTCTGCAGAGCACAAGCCACATGTTCACCACGACCCCAAGGGTACACAGAGACTACTAAGACTCGCTAACTTGTGGCACCTCTCGGCAAACCCGGTGTTGGACACCATTTCCCCGTGTAAAGAACCAACCAGAAAACTTATATTATGTCAGTTTCCCTGTGACCCCAGGGACAGGTACACCAGGCGTCTTGTGACTCCGGGTCATTAAAGAAGAACACCTCACGGCAGCTTCGAGAATATGTCTTGTCCTCCTGCCTTCCCCAGGCTGAGCAGTTCAAACGTCCTCTCTTCGTCAAAGCTCAACCAGGATTCCCGTATAAGTGTGTTCGCTCTTTGCCGTTGTTGAGGGCTACATATGAGAATGTAGTTGACCAATACATGTGAGTGTATCTGTGTATGTGTATGTTAATGTTTTCTCGGATGAAAACGTTATGTACCTGATTATATTTACCTGATTTACCTGAGGGCAGTAACCCTAGTGGCCTCGACGAAGACGGAAAGCCGGCGGCTTGTCGAAGGTCCTCCCATTAATGTTGTTGAACATACGTGTATGCTTTTAAATATTAACTTTCCTAGTATCTTCACCGATATTCACAAAGTGTTTTGGCGTGAGAATTATGGTCTTTTCCGTCATAAACTTATTAGCACTGAAGTTTCGTGGACGTCGGATGTGAAGGCAGCATTTCTTCATGCCCCCCTACATCAGGAGAGCTGTGGCTGGCGCTGCTGGTGAGCGTGGTGGTGTGGAGCGTTATATTATGGTTGCTGCAGAAAGTATGGCACTGGCTGGTGGGAGGGCGTGAGGTCAAGTTCCAGAATGCTATCATGTTCGGCTGGGGCTCACTTGTCGGGCAGCCGCCTCTTGATCCTTCCACCAATGTCTCAGGTCAAGTAGGTGATCATTCGTACTCGCACACCCCGACCTCATAAATAATCGCCAAAGAATCCTGGATATACTTGCTCAACCAGTTGGGCAGGACGGTAGAGCGATGGTCTCGCTTCACGCAGGTCGGAGTTCAATCCCCGACCATCCAAGTGGTTGGCCACCAATTCTTAACCCCCCCCCCTCCTTGTTCCATCCCAAATGCTAATCCTGACCTCTTCCCAGTGCTGTATAGTCGTAATAGCTTGGAGGTTTCCCTTGATAATTCCCTCCCTCCTTAATGTATTTGTCAAACCGAAATTTATGAATGAAAACTCTTCACACACAACCTGTTCTGAAGCCATGTTAATGCCATCCAGTGGCTGACCACAGATGTGGTCATCAATTTTAAACTGCTGTTTATTCAAAATACGAATTTTCTCAAATATAATTTAATATTATTATATATTAGTATGTTATTCATATTTAGGCATACATTAGTTTAGGAGTTTATGTTCTTATGGCAGTTATTTTTGTTTGTAGTATTGACAGAATTTTGTTTCAAACAGCAATCTGTCAACAGGTCAGGCTCGTTAAAGCAGCGGCCATCCCCCAAGATGCATTTATCTATTTTAATAATGTTTATTAAAAATAGTCATGTTCTCACATATAAATTATGATTATTATATATTAAAATCTTACTATATCTTGAAGTTATCCTGAAATGATTTTGAGGTTTAGCGTCCTGGCAACTCGATCCTTGACCAGGCCTCCTTTTTGTTACACACCCCCAAGGAAGCAGCCCGTAGCAGCTGTCTAATTCCCAGGTACCTATTTACTGCTACTTGAGCAGGAACATCAGGGTGAAAGAAACTCTGCCCTTGTGTTTTCGCCTCCACCAAGGATCGAACCTGGAAATTCAAGACTACAAATCCCGAGTGCTGTTCACTCAGCTGTCAGGCCCCTTGCAGGGAAGACCTTGTGGATTCTCACTAGACATCTTAATAATTTCTTCTCCTACCACCCCTATACTTTTTTGTTATGGATTTTGTTACATTGTGTTACAATTTACAGAAGCACACACACACACACACACATATAGCAATCATTGTTCGAAGACCTCATCCAGCTCTTCAAAGGTGGTGTATCTACACAAGATACAACAATAATTTCCTCTCTTGGTCGCAACATTTAGGCACTGGAACAGAAACTGGCCGCTCTTGAGTCTCTAGTTTGCCCAATGAGTTCCTAACCCACCTTCTTTAGGAACTTAAGTACACATGTACCCTAGGCGCCCAGGGTTTTAGAGCTTATTGGCTCGAAACCTGTAACAACATTCAAAGACCCTGTATTTATTAGTTTTCTGAATCTCCCTGAAAGTGGCGGCCCCTCCACCCTAGCTGTAATGTGAGGTAGATAGGTATCAGCCAATGTCGACGCACATGTGTAGTCCTACATGACCTATTTACCATTCCTCCATGGATGCAGGGTAACTCCATCTGGGCGTTTGTTACTGTTGTCAGGTCTGCTCAACTGAGGTTCCCTTTTTGCTGAACATCCAGCTGTAGTTAAACTTTGCTTGATGAGGTCATTGACGGCTTCATGTCTGGCAATCTTTCCTTGTGGCATACGACAGATGAGACCATTACTACCGTATTGGTCTGCCGACGCATAGCCGCAGATACACCGGTGTTCAGGGGCGATAGGGAGGGCAAGGCTCAAGGCAACACCAGTAATTAGGGCCCGATGGTCTAGGCGGCTGACCGAGGCGGAAATGGGATATAGCCACCAGGAAGTCCCCAGCATGGGGAGCTTGTATAGCTGGGAGGCGTGCCTTGTATTTCCCAGAAGTACTCCAGCAATGCTGTGACAATGTTCTCCACTATGAGGATATCCCATTTCGCCTGTTTGCCGTCGTTTGGAAAAATTGGTCTAGTAAGAGAGTTGGGAAGATTGTCCCACTGGCCGGCTCCGTCTGTGAATTTTAAATCATAAATTCCAATGGAATCTCCTAGGTATTCTGGTAGTATCTCATTCACTAATTCACAGGTAGCACTGGCCGAGTATAAGAATACCTGCAATGATAAATGTGTTGCCGTGCGAATACCTATACCCCCGAGTCTGACTTGGGGCGTTGCTTGGTCCCATTGGTCATCTTTCAGAAAGAAGTTTAACACTTTCATGGTTATTGATTTTATGAGTGCCATATTCTGTTAATTTTGGACTGTCGAAAGAGGGATCACACCTTAGGAAATAGGTAAGCCTGGGCAAAGCCAGGTACTTTTTGAGGAGGTACAAAGCATCGTGGGCATCCAAAGATCCTATTCTTTCCTCCATCCTCCTCAGGTCGTTCAGCTTTTCTTCGAGGATTACCTCAATGGCGCTCAAGCCCAGAGGTGCCCCTAGCAGCACATTGTTGGTGGGAGCAATCACTGGGGTCCCTGTCTAAACAGTTTTTATTGCATATATGATTAGTTGGCTGGATGAAATGATTTCGGACTTTGATGGATTGAGGGTGAGTCCTAGCTCCTCTCCCTTAGATTTCACTACCTGTAAATCCCCTAGAAGGGACTCCTATGTCCTAGTCAGGCTTCCATCGTCCTGGAACCAGATGCTGAGTTCGCTGGTCAACCTGCTTGTGACCTCTTTAGCAGCCATGCAGAAAAGGAAAGAGGCATGTGGGTTTCCCTGCTGGACACCTTCTGCAGAAACAACTTCATGTTCCCCAAGCATAAGTGTCAATTCCTTACTATATTCTGCTGAAACGAAGTTGAGTAGAGAAGGATAGCTTGTTCGAACTGCTTCCAGTACCACATCCCATTTTACCTGGTTGAAAGCTTTTTTTAGTCTTATTTAATTAATGCATTATTTTCTGGGAGGCGACTAATATAGGCTCGTGCTGCATGAGCTGCTGCTTCACAACCATAGGGGACACTAAAATCTAGTTGATGGGGTCGAAGCATCATTGCAGCTACCGTGCTGATGATTCTGACAGTTGCCCTTGCAACGAGGCGTTGAAGTGTGTTACCCACGGCAATGGGTCTGACTCCATCATACTTCTTATGGGCACAGAGGGATGCTCCGAAGAAGAAGGGTTTAATTGTATCTGGGATCATCCCAGAGAAGCAGTTGTTGTTAAACTTCGTGACCTCTGAAAGTAGTGTCTCGGCAACTTCGCCGAGAACTGGCTTTGCCATTTTCTTGAGGTGTGTGGTCTTACCCCAGTGTATCCCCCTGCTGAGCCTGGCGGAAATGAGATGATGGTTTTGTGTACCTCTGACGCTTGAAGGAATAGAGGTCCCATGTTTGGGACATTTGTGTCCCAAGCAGTGGGTTCTCATGGTAGTCTAGGAGGGTTCTTCTCTCTCAGTGAGTCGGCAGTTGCGGTGTTTCTATGTGGGATTGTGTTTTCAATGGTAGGTATCCTATTTGCCCCTACTGTGTGCCCTTCTTCATTTGTTTGTCTTCATTTCATGACCGTTCATTCATTCATGAGATCATGAAATGGAAATGAGAAATGGGTACGCTGCTTTTGGAATGTGGGGAAGAGTTCTGGTGGTGGATGCTTTGATTGGCCCCCACGTCATCTGATGACAGGATGTTTGCTGGGATGTGTGGGGCTGCCTGGGGGACCTGTGGGCCTTCTCTCTCTACAGGTACCGTCCATGAACTCTCACAACCGTTGTCTGCGTAGGGGTCCATCGCGCCTAAGGCAGAAAACTTCGCCACAAACCCAACACGTTCCTCCGGGTGCATTGTTCCCAGGACTGTGGTCTTAGCTGAGGAGTTCTTCGTTACTTGTAGCAGTGTTCCCCCGTCCGTCGGGCGAGCTGAGACATAAGCGGGCCCTGGGCGGGCTTTGGGAAGGCGGACACGGATGGTTGCTGGGGGGAGGGAGGGGTTGCTGTCCGTCGCATTCACGACTCATATGAGTACATTTGTATCTTCCTCCTTTTTGTAAGGAACCAGAAGTCCTGATGTGACCTGTGCCATTCCTAGGTGCCTGGAGGGTAACACATCTCTCCAACAAGCACTGTGTGGGCTGTGAATGGGTGGCTGTAAGACCCCGGGTTAGTGTTGGCGGGGTGGAGAGGCAGGAGGTACAGTGATGGGGTGAGACTGGCGGGGAGGAGAGGTGACCGGGCACCGCTCGGCTCGAGGGGAGGTCATGGTGACACCTAAACACTGGTATATTTGTTTTTGTATATCATTGCACAATGGCGAATGAATCATACACTTGGAATCTGACACACTGAGCTCGATGAACTCAAAACACGATTGATGATTTTCCAAGAGTCAAGGTTCCATTTTTTGTCTTTCTTCAAACATATTTATATAAACACTCGTTGGCACACGGGTGATCCCCCCCCTCCCCCTCGCCTAACTGCACAACAACAACAACAACACCCCCTCCCCCCCACCATACCTTGAGGTTACCTTGAGGTGCTTCCGGGGCTTAGCGTCCCCGCGGCCCGGTCGTCGACCAGGCCTCCTGGTTGCCGGACTGATCAACCAGGCTGTTGGACGCGGCTGCTCGCAGCCTGACGTATGAGTCACAGCCTGGTTGATCAGGTATCCTTTGGAGGTGCTTATCCAGTTCTCTTTTGAACACTGTGAGGGGTCGGCCAGTTATGCCCCTTATGTGTAGCGGAAGCGTGTTGAACAGTCTCGGGCCTCTGATGTTGATAGTTCTCTCTCAGAGTACCTGTTGTACCTCTGCTTTTCAACGGGGGTATTCTGCACATCCAGCCATGTCTTCTGGTCTCATATGATGTTATTTCTGTGTGCAGGTTTGGGACCAACTCCTCTAATATTTTCCACGTGTAAATTATTATGTACCTCTCCTGCCTGCACTCAAGGGAGTACAGTTTTAGGCTCTTTAGTCGGTCCCAATAGTTTAGATGTTTTACTGAGTGGATTCTAGCAGTAAAGGATCTCTGCACGCTCTCCAGGTCAGCAATTTCTCCAGCTTTGAAAGGGGCTGTCATTGTGCAGCAGTACTCCACTTTAGAGAGCACAAGCGTTTTGAAAAGTATCATCATCGGTATAGCATCTCTAGTGTGAAATCTAGAGCACCATCACTGTAGGAGCTCCACGATGGTGTCGGTATGGGACTCACTTCAGTTACAATGATTCCACACAGCAAACCCACCTGTTTGATGTGGTTTTGTTGAGATGGTCTACCCTAGGCAATTCCCGCCTCTCTTGCACCTTCCCAGGATATTCAAATAGCACCTTGTGAAGGCTAGGTGCAGTAAAATATATATTTTTTTTTCCCATGTGGTTTTTCCGCATACTTGGATCAGTGTTTTTGTGATCATTGTTGCATATCGAAGAAAAGCAGAACGACCTGAGGAGGCTGGAGGGAAGAACAGGATCCCCACGATGTTTCGTATCTACTCACACGGTGCCTGGCTTTGCCCAGGCTTATCTATTTTCTAAGGTGCGCTCCCTCCTTCGACAGTCCAAAATTAGCAGAATATGATGCATTCCTAAAATCCATAAACAATAAAGTGTTAAACCTCTTCCAGTAATATGCCCAATAGGACAAAGCAACGGGGGTATAGGTATATGCAAGGCGACACAGTTAGCATTGCTAGTATTCTTATCCTCGACCAGTGCTACAGGTAAATTAGTGAATGAAATTTTACTAGAATACCAAAGACTCCATTGAGATTCATGATCCCAAATTCGTGGACGGAACCGACCAGTGGGACAACCTTACCAATCTTACCAACTCTCAACCTTGACCAACTTTTCCAAATGACTGCAAACAGGCCAAATGGGATAGCCCCATATTGTAGAACATTGTCGCAACATTGCTGGAGACAGCTTCTGGTGAGGACAAAGTGTGCCTCCTAGCTGTGCAAGCTCCCCATGCTTGGGACTTCCTGTTGACTGTCCCTAATTCCACCTTTGGGCACTCATCTCGATCATCGGGACCTAAGTATTGGTGTTGCCCTGTGCCTTGCCGCCCCATCTCCACCAAACACGGTTTATCTGCGGCTATGCGTGAGCAGACCAATACGGCAGCGATGGTCTCATCTCTTGTAAGTCACAGGGAAAGATTGACAGACATGAAGCAGTTAATGACATCATCAGGAGAAGTTTGGCTACAGCTGGGTGTCCAGCACAAGGGGAACTTCAGTTGTACAGACGGGACAACAGCCACGAACGCCCAGATGGAGTCACCCTGCAGCCATAGAGGGATAGTAGACAGGTCGTGTGGGAATACACATGTGCGTCTACATTGGCTGATACTTATTTACCTTACAGAACAGCTGAGGGGGGTGGGGCAGCCACCTTCAGAGAGACCCAGAAAACTATTAAGTGCAGAAACCTAGAACGTTGTTACAGGTTCATGCTGATAGGCTCAGAGACCTAAGGCGCTTGTGGTAAATGTGCACCTCAGTTCCTAAAGCAGCTGGGTGAGGAACTCATTAAGCAATCTCTGGACTCAAGAGCGACCAGTACCCTGTTCCAGTGCCTCAGTGTCGCGATCCAGAGAGGAAGTGCTTGCTGTATCTTGGGCATGCATTCACATCCGAAATGCTGGATGAGGACTTCGAACAGTTATTGTTATATGTGTGTGTGCTTTTTTGTAAACTGTAACACAAAGTAATAAAATTAATAAAAGGAAAAAAAAGAGAATAGGGGTGGTAGAAAAAAATATTGAGGTGTTCAATGAGAATCCACAAGGCCTTCTCTGAATACTCAATGTTTTCTTCTTCGAGACTATGGGTCCATACAGTTGCACCAGAGGTGGTACCCCTAAATATATATATATTTATATTTTGTCAGGCAATGGAGTGACTTGAACCCACGTTCAGATTTCCAGACACCTGCCCCAACTGACTCAGCCATTGTGGGAATTTACTTGTGGAAGGAAATATAATTATATAAATGTTATTTGTTAACTGATTAAGAAATTATATTTCACTAAAATTTCAAGCGGACTGTATACATTTTAATTTTAAAACAGTCGACTGTACGTTTATACTCCACACAAATATACCATATACCCACAAAACTTTGGCGTTTCGATTATATTAATTAGGGTATTTTAAATAAATTAGTTTATAAATTATTTAATTATGTAATCGACTTTAAGAAATAAATATAATTTGATTTATGTTAACATTGAATTAAAGGTCTTAGCTGTAGGTGATGTTAGAGCTAAGACACATTAATGACGTGAGCCAGCGTCTCACCAGTTGACATGTGGCTATGGCCGCTAGACCTGGGCACGATCAACAAGCCTTAATCTTGATAATAGCAAACACCTTGGCATTTTAGATGCTGGACCTCAGCCTACCAACAAATTAAAATATAATTTTGTCGAGGAACGGAACATGAATAAATCAGTATTTCAATGGATAAATTTAGGAGTTCTGCACTCACCCTGCGGGACTGTTATTCACGTTATTCGAAACGTTCAGTAAATTCATAAAAAGTGTAATGCTTTCCAATTCGAACAAGTATAACTTGGAACAAATATGGTTTAATTGGATAAATCCTTTTCCAAATAAACCAAGATGCACTAGTCAAGGGCATAGAAGCCCTAAACAAGAAAAACAATCAACAATTGTATCTTGATAATTAATAAGAAATTAAAGTTTAAATAAAATATTATAAATATTCAATTCAAAAATTACCTTCTAGAATCACTCAATGGTTTAGGTATGTTGATTATATTTTGTGTATTTGGCCTTCAATTATAAATTCAGATAATTTTTTAACAAAACATAATGATCAATTACCTCTCTAAAAATTATTATAGAAACTTTAATTTATATACTTTTGGATATCCTTATTCATAGTAAATATTTTTCACGTAAGTGTAGTGCAGACAAAAATCCTATATATAATTTGTCATATGTTCATAATTTCTCTAGGCAAAAATATAATGAGAAACAAATAATTGTTCCTTCTTTGTATCTAAGAGCTCTACGAATTGTTAGCCCAGAATTCTTAGAGGAAGTGCTTGAAAATATTAATTCTACTGGTCTCAGTTAAACTTTGTTATCCAGTAAGTTTTTTGGAAGTTTGCCACAGTAAAGTTCAACGTACAAATCATAATAAATTATGCAAAGAAAATTCGCCTCCAAAATGTTATACTTAGCACATTTTTCTGAGTTCGAAAATATTCCTAAAGTTCTTAAACTTTTTGAGCTACATGTGTTATTTAATTATGAAACTACAGTCTCTATTTGCCCAACAGTTGCTTGTGGGATGGTGGTTGCTGTTTACTCTGGTCGTGACAACTGGGTACGGCTCGTCCCTGGTGGCCCATCTCACAGTGCAGGGAACGTCCAAGCCCCTGGAGACCATGGAAGACATCCTGAAGCAGCACAACTGGAAGTGGGGCACAGAGAGGAGCCTTTTTAAGGGCGCGGTCATAGAATATTTTTCCAAACACAATGACCCGGTGGTCAAGCAGATATATCAGGGGGCAGAGGTCAGTCACAACTGTATCCTAATAAATATTTTGTTTAGCACTGTATTGTTTCCAAATAATTATATAACATTTACTGTTGCATAGATTTAATATACTTTTAATTTTATTTCGTGAGGAATCCCTAACAAAATTTTATGTCCCCAAAAATCATACCAATCTTCCTGGGTTCTAAAGATAAGAACATTATATGCCAAAATTTTAACTAGGTTCCATCGGAGATGATACACGTCGATTCGTAAGTCAAGCAAATAAGCAAGTTATAAAAGGATGCACATACTCCCTATCTCCTGAATATCTTTGACAGCACAGATCATATGGGCATAATATGACTAAGGTATATTGCAAATATCCAAACCTAAAATAATAGGTAACCAAACGTTCATCCATCAGGTTCTAGATTCAGACAAGGCCCTGGAGAAGGTATTGGCCGGGCACTACTCCCTGATCGTCTTCAAGATCTACATTAGCGTCATTGTCGCCTCTCGTTACACCGACGCCCGCGGACACACTCCCTTCTACATCAGCAACAAAGGAATATCTGTATTAGCTAACTTAGGTTGGTGCTTCAGGTGAGCAAATCGAAACTTTTCTAGTACTGGTGAACGGAAATGATGGTGCTGCAGGTGATGGTGCTGTTGTTAGTGGTCTGTGATGGTGCTTCAGCTAATCGTCATCGGTGGTGGTGCTTCAGCTAGTCATGGTCGGTGGTGGTGCTTGAGCAAGTCATGGTCGGTGCTGGTGCTTCAGCATGTCATGGTCGGTGATGGTGCTTGAGCTAGTTGTGGTCGGTCGTGGTGCTTGAGCTAGTCATGGTCGTTGTTGGTGCTTGAGATAGTCATGGTCGTTGTTGGTGCTTGAGATAGTCATAGTCGGTGCTGGTGCTTCAGCAAGCCATGGTCGGTGCTAGTGCTTGAGCTAGTTTTAGTCGATAATGGTGATTCAGCAAGTTGTGGTCAGTGATGGTGCGTCAGGAATTCATGGTCGTTGGTGGTGCTTCAGCTAGTTTTGATCGGTAATGATGCATCAGCTAGTTGTGGTCGGTGGTGATGCTTCAGCTAGTTGTGGTCGGTGGTGGTGCTTCAGCTAATCAAGGTCGGTGGTGGGGCTTCAGCTAGTCATGGTCGGTGGTGGTGCTTCAGCTAGTCATGGTCGGTGGTGGGGCTTCAGCTAGTCATGGTCGGTGGTGGGGCTTCAGCTAGTCATCGTCGGTGGTGGTGCTTCAGCTTGTTGTGGTCGGTGGTGGTGATTCAGCTTGTCGTGGTCGGTGGTGGTGCTTCAGCTAGTTGTGGTCGGTGGTGTGAGAAAATCCCAGCATTTTTAATTCTTTTTTATTCTGTAAATACTCAAATATTTATTTAGTTTTTAATTGACTTTAATATGATATTTTATTTGATTAATTTTCTTAGTTAGTTTTAGTAATAAGTTAGTTAATTAGATAGTAGTAAGTGGACTGTATGTACTGATTCAGCTGCTTGAATTTATATCACACAATTGGAAGGACAATTTGTAGCTTAAACCACTTTGAGATGGCTACTTCATAAACCACAAATTGTTTACCTAGTCTTTGATATCTTTATATAAATTATAAATCGTGCCACATACGGTGGTCTAATCTACTATTATACCACAGTAATGAAATTTATAACTACTAATACTATGTCTACACGTATTGAACAAAAGGGGCCTTTGCTGTTCCTGTTGATGGGGCCTACCTTGAGGGCCTGCTAAGGCTGTGTAATTGTAGCATCAAAATTGGGTGTGGCTTTGTGCCTCTGAGTGCCACGTAATAGCGGCTGTCTGGAGGCCTACAAAGCTTGATGTACACCTACTTGAAGCAATTTCTAGAAATATATTGGGAGCCAGCTTCCTGCTTCACTAACGTCCCTCACAATTACCTGTTTGGGATGTAAGGAATTAATAAAGGTTCCCTAAATATATAATTACAGATATGACCTGTAATATGTGTGTGTAGAGCTGAGTACTTACTTGTTGGTGGGTTTTTCTCATGCAAATAACCGGCTACCTATCTATATTAAATGATGCATCAAAATAAAACAGAATACTAGGTAGTCGGATACTCAAGTGCTCCAGTTGTGTGGTAGAGGTGTTGCTGTGGTAGTTCTCTTGGAACAGAGTAGGTCTATCATGCGAGATTAGTGTCACAACTCTCAGGAGCACTCGTTTATTGTTGTTATTCTGTCTTTGTGACGACGCTCCTGAGGGAGACGAACTCAAATGTTTCGTGGTTCTATTTATGTTTAAGGAATAGAGTGTTAAGCTATATTCCTAGTGTTGGAAATTATATTCAGTTTTAGTGAACACTTTTTTATTAAGTATAAACACTAGACTGTTGTTTAAAAGAAATTAAAGTAGTAATAAATATGTGACGTCGATGACGTCACGGAATCACCCATTCTCTTTCTTTATGGGGTAACTCATGTTATTATGTGTGTTGGATTTCCGACATAATTCCAGGGGGGAGGAACATGGAATGTAGTCCTGGTAAGAACTGCGATCACTTTATTTCTCTCTTTCAGAATTATAGTGCTGCTTAAATTTTAGTTTGCATTGTTGAGCTGCAGTCCTTTGGGGACATATGTCCGGTACTGGCATTTCAGGTGCTGGAAGTCGTTGAACGTCTTCTTTTCCTGCCAGTTCTAAAGGAACTAATTTCTCTAATGTTTTGAGAGTAGTGTTGCCTCAGCATTGTACTTTCACTATTCTCAAGATGCCCTGGAGGTTTGGATGAACAGATACGATCTGGCCACTCTGAGCGTAGCCCATCGCTGTCCATCAGAACTATGTCACCAGGGTTCAAGTTAATTCTGTTGTAGGGGTTGTTTGCCCCATAATGATACTCTCTCAAAGCAGTAAGGTATTCTCGAGTCCATACGTCATTCCACCGACTTATCATCCCTGATAGATGTTTAAAACGTTGAACCAAATCACTCTCCGACATATGAAGGATCCTCTGGTTCCTCGTCCATAAGGGACACAAGGGTGGTGAAAGGTCTCCCATACATCAGATGAGCTGGACTTAATGGTTCACGCTGCAAAACATCATCAGAGAGGTAGGTAAGTGGTCGGTTATTAACTCATGCTTCTATCTCTATGGCTACGGTTTGGAGCTCCTGTAGGTTAATCTTTTGGGGGTGTAAGGTTTTCCGTAGAGAACGTTTCACCGTACCAATCATGCATTCACAGAAGCCTCCGTGCCATGGTGCTCTGGAAAGTGTGAATTTCCAGTGGCACTGCTGTTGATTTAGGGCCGTGCGTACCTTTGGGTGTGTCCAGATTTTCCTCAGACATGCTTCTCTTGCCACTAAGTTGGACCCATTGTCTGAGATCATTAACTTAGGACAAGATCTATGTGAAGCAAACCTGCGGAAAACCTGTATGAATGCCTCACACTCATATCGGGAGTCACTTCAAGATGGACTGCCCTTGTTGTGGCACAAGTAAAAAGACAGATATGGGCCTTTACTGGTTTTTTGTCCTTGGTGCCTGTTAGTGTTAGTGCTCCTGTGAAATCTACTCCAGTTGTCTGAAAGGGACAAATATGTACAACTCGTTCCTTTGGAAGTGGAGGAAGGCCTGGATATGGACACACTCTCGCATCGTATCTCCGGCAAATAACACAGGATTTAATTATTGATTTTACTGTCTGCCTACCTTGGTGTAGCCAGTACTCTTGTCTTAAGTCTGTGAGAGTATCTAATACCTCACCATGAAGAGTGCTGTATTTGTGTATGTGTAACACAATAAGTTTGCTTACTATGTGGTGACAAGGAAGCAATATTGGATTTTTTTCTTCCAGATCTATGTCAGCATGCTGTAAGCGGCTTCCGCATCTGATTATGTTATAATATTTGGTGTCTAACCAGAGACTCAGATCATTTTGTATCTTCTTAGGAACATTGTCAAATTCTGTCCAAATGTGTACGTCTGAGCTGTTTTGACCCAGTACCGTAGGGCACTAGGGAATTTATGCTTGATTCCTATTTTCTTTAGAAAATCAAACATTACTTGGGTAACACCTATTAGTTTGTTCAATTCAGAATACCGATTAGGATCAATTACAAAAGTCCGAGGTAGTTCTGGGTTCTCAGTGGGAACAGTGACATTGGTCACAATGACTTGTGGCTTTTGTTTAGGCCACTGGTCACTGACTAGCCACTGAGGTCCATTGAACCACATCTCCGCCTTTGTTAATTGCCGTAAAGTCAGGCCTTGGGAGAGATAGTCAGCTGGATTCTCTTTGGTGGGTACATATCTCAGTTTATACCCTGCCGACAACTCTCGTATTTCTTTAACGCAGTTACTCACGTAAGGATTTTTACAATTATTGTTTTTCACCCACTATAGGACTGCCTCATTATCTGACCATGCCACTGTTTCTTCAAAGTGTATGTTGCTTAAGGACTTGATCATATAATAAGCCAGTCTTCCACCTAGCAGTAGGGCTGTTAATTCCCGTTGTGGCAATGATTGTTTCATTAACGGCGCCGCTCTGGCCTTTGGTGTGAGCAAATTGGCTTGCCCATTTGAGACCAGGTAAGCTACTGTGCCACAAGCCTTTCCTGAGGCATCACAGAATACATGTAGCTTAATTTTTTTTTCATTCACTGTGTTCCAAGGGAACTTGACAGTCTCTAGGATACTAAATCTTTCACTAGCCCTTGCCACTTTTCTTGTAAGGTAGGTGTTAGAAGATCATCCCAGCCTATCTTTTGTTGCCAACATTCCTGCATTATCAACTTTCCATTAATTAAAATTGGACTTAATAGTCCTAATGGGTCGAAGGGTTTGCTGACTTGTGAGAGTAATTTTCTAATTGTTAAGTTAGTGGTATCTGGCTCCACCGACTTTATTATCAACTGATCTGTTGTCATATCCCATTCGACGCCTAGTACCTTTGTCTTCTCGGGTACCTGGTAGTCGAGAAATTCAGTTGTGATCAGTTGATTTAATTTGGCATTGTTGGAGATCCCACGACTGGAGAGGCATATTTACTCCCATTAATTCTCGATTGGCCTCGTAGTATATGTTCAGCAACTTACTCACACTGCTGGTTGTTCCTTGGAAATTGTCCACATACAAGTTATTGCTAATTTCTGTTTTATTTGGGCTATTGAACTTCTTCAAGTGCGTATCTAAGGTAGCTTGAAGCAGAAACGGTGAAGATGTGGCGCCAAACATAACAGACACAAAATGTAAGTGATTAATTCACTGTTTGGATTGTTAGGATCCTTGATCCATAGGAACTTTGTATAGTTACGGTCTTCTTCTTGGAGACCTTTCCTAAGGAAAGCCTTGCTGATGTCGGCCGTATAGGCGTAAGTCCCTATGCGGAACTTTAACAGCACGTCGTATAGCCTTTGTGTCAGGCTAGGGCTAGTCATTTAACGAAACACTACTCTGCCTGGTCTTAGCGCTGCAATTAAATACTATCCGTAGTAGGGTAGTAGCAGAATTTTTCAGTACAGGATGGTGTGACAGGTAGTGTCCTTCCTTTGGGTTATAATTAGTGACAATTTCGATAAATTTGTCATCGAGTTGCTTCTGTATTATTTCATGGCACAATTTCAAGTGCTCAGGATGTCTTTGTAAGCTCAACACCTGTGATCTTAATTGGTTTTGTGCCATAAAATGGTTGATTGGTAGCTGTGGGGTGATTCAGCTTCCATGGTAACCTGACCCAGTATTGATTATCTCTGTAGAGAACTGAGTCCAGGTATTGTTTGTAAGTCCAGTCACCATCTGGACTAGGTTGTTCAGGGACAATGTCGAGAGTTGCCAGGTCCCATAATTTATGTACAGGAGGATCAAGCTCATCTTCGTACATGTCTCTGATTTGTAATGGACACTGTTCTCCTAATCATGCAACCATTACTGGGTTGGCATGTTGGTGGTCAACAGGTACGGGTTGCATCAGAAGTAATACTGGGCCTGTTAGCAAATAGCCACCTGCAGATGGTAACAAGCTCATTCCCTGTTTCTCTTCCTTTCCCTTGAAAAACTTATGGTAGACATCTGATCCCATAAGGATTCCAATATTGGAGAGGTTATCTGATGTAATTTTGTCAGGCAATTTGATTCCCTTTTCTTTCAGGAATTTGGCTGTTGTCCCTAGACCATATACATACAGGTCTGTTGGGAATCTATCTACTACAAGAGCTTGTATCATTCGGACATAACCTCTTAAACGTACTTTGGGTTGTACTACCTTGAAGACTCGGGCTCCTGAGTTAGTCAGGAATCCTGCTATGTCTATTCGTGTCTCTCATATAGGTTTGAGTTTCAGGGCATCTACCTACTACTTTGAGATAGGTCATTTGGGATCCTTGGTCAAATAATCCACGTATGGTGACCTTGGACTTTCCATTTTTAATGATTAATTGAGCAGTGGGTAGACCTGATTTATGATCAGACCTTGTTGAGAAGACACTTATGTCAGGTAACACAGTACAAAGCTGTACTGAAGCAGAAGTTCTTTCCTCCACTTGTGGTTTGGGAGACTTTGTACTTGAGTCCTCACAAAATGCTGAATGGTGCTTACCCTTATTGCACCTAGTACAGGTGAGCATTTGAGTTGCACATGTATCAGGATTATGTAACCTTATACACCTGGTGCATCTACGTAACTCCTTGAGTCGTTTTATGCGTGTAGCACGATCGGGGTAAGCTTTGCAATGGTACATAGAATGTTGTTGTTCACATAACACACATGGTTACCAGACGTTAACAGTATCTTGGGAAGTCACCGGTTTGGGTGACGCATTAACTGTAGGTTAAGGGACCGGGATACCTGATCAACCAGGCTGTGACTCATACGTGAGGCTGCGAGGAGCTGCGTCCAACAGCCTGGTTGACCAGTCCAGCAACCAGGAGGCCTGGTCGACGACCGGGCTGCGGGGACACTAAGCCCCGGAAGTACCTCAAGGTAACCTCAAGGTAGGTTAGGAGGGACCAACTGCATATGTGCCCACACTGCCTTGTTTCCACTTTGGGGAGGGGAAGTTGTTTTAGATTTATTTTGAGTACTGTTTGCACTCTGTTGTTTACTATTAGTGGTAGACGAAGGTTTAGATGTCGCTTTTCCATCTGGGTTATCTTGTTGTCTTTTTATGATGGAACGCAAACCTTCGGATATATCCTTTACTGTCAGAGAAGATTTGTTATATAAAACAAACAACTTATCCAGTTCGTCACTGGGTAATTTGCGTTTCATATGGATTTGGATTATCCAGTCTGATTCCTCCAGGTTGACTTTGTTCTTAAGTGCCTTGAGCAAGGACTCAAGCTCCAATCTAAAGGCTTGGAGTGAGTCAGCTGTACCATCTGGAGGGTTAATTTCCAACAGCTTCTGAGTTAGAAGTCAGATAGTCCTTTCTGGCTTAGCATAATTATCTTTAAGGAGCTGTACTGCGTTGTTTTACCCATCATCCATGAAGGTCAGATTACATACCACCTTTAACGCTTCATTCTTTAAGACACCTTGCAAATATGTAAATTTTGTTGTCTTTGCTTCATTGGCACTAGAATCCACAGAATCGACAAATTTGTTCCAGAAGTTGTCCCAACTCTCGTCCTCTGTACCAGAGAAAGTAGGGAGACTGAGTGATAGTAATTTGACTTCTGGTTGTGTCTGGCTTTGGGAAGCTGTGGCTGCAGTGTTTGTATTGGCCTTATGTATGGTTATTAAATTGTCAAAGTGTTGTAACTATGTATGCATTGCATCTTCGTAATCTGCGTTTTCTTGTACTACAGCTTCCATTGCCTCTTCATTAATGTTGGTAGTTGCAAGGATATCCTGATATTTCAGGATTTGCATTCGCACATGTTGATATTTGGTCTATGCAACATCATAATGGCCTTCCAGTTCTACATAATCAACTGGAGTTTGATTACATAAATCCTCATATTTTTTGATCTGTCGGGTTAAGTGGCCCTTCATACCAGTGAGGGTCGCTTTTACATTTTTGGCAGTAGACATAATGGCTGTATTTGCTAGCCGTGTTGCAGATGTACTAGTGATAAGCCTTGTTGGATTTTGATTTGGACTGTTTCTGCCACTTGAGTTAGAGTTACTCGTTTCCGAACTAGAGCTGTTTATCATTTAAAAAATACACTATAAAATCATACACACTATAATTTGAGTGGTAACCTTGCATCAATGCTGGCATTACCTCAAGTTAGCTCCTCAATTATCACTCTTAGTAGGTAAACAGACACACAGATTAACACTCAATGGTGAAATGATTATAGTTAAATTATTGCTATAGTTATGGTAATATTATGTAGACAACACAAGTCGGGTTGCCATGAGTGCTGTGTAAAAATATGTACTTGCTAGGTTGTAACATATGTTCAACTCTAGACAAGTGTAAAATTCTTACCCTTACACCAGGTTAGCACAATAAATTAGACAAGGTTGCTGTACAACACCAGCCTAAAATGTCCTACCCTTGTGCAAGAATTAGTTTTAAATAATGTGACATGCAGTAATTGTTACAGTAATGGTGCAATATTAAAAAGTAATGTTTATATAAACACTTAAAATTTAAAAAATCATATACATTTATGAGTAAATTAGCCTCTTATCAACCTCTTGTAATGTAGAAGCACAATTGTTCTTTTGGTACAAGCCTCGGAACAATAATAGTTCTTGTTTTAAGTTCTGTTTACTATTTGCCAAGATTGAAAAAGTTAGGCTAAAAAAATGTTAAATGTATAGCAGTGTCTTCCTGCTATAATTAATGTATATGTAAATATTGCACTAATGTTATGTATATAGATCTTAATCAAGATCTTATATCAAGGTTCAAAGGACCATAGGGAGCCGGTCGGCCGAGTGGACAGCACGCCGGATTTGTGATCCTGTGGTCCTGGGTTCGATCCCAGGGGCCGACGAGAAACAATGGGCAGAGTTTCTTTCACCCTATGCCCTTGTTACCTAGCAGTAAAATAGGTACCTGGGTGTTAGTCAGCTGTCACGGGCTGCTTCCTGGGGGTGGAGGCCTGGTCGAGGACCGGGCCACGGGGACACTAAAAAGCCCCGAAATCATCTCAAGATAACCATAATTTATTAATCTGAGAACCAGTGTATTCCTAGATTTATTGAACTACTGTAATATTCGGTTGTTGAGGACCATAATTTATGTGGGAAAATCCTAGCAGCTTTAATTCTGTAAATACTCAAATATTTATTTATTATTTAATTGACTTTAATAGGATATTTTATTTGATTAATTTTCTTAGTTCTTAGTAATAAGTTAGTTCATTAGATAGTAGTAGGTCAGTAAGTAAGTGGACTATATGTACTGATTCAGCTGCTTGAATTTATCTCACACAACTGGAGGGCCAATTTGTAGCTTAAACCACTTTGAGACGGCTCCTTCTTAAACCACAAATTGTTTACCTAGTCTTTGATATATAAATATAAAAATTAAATCATACCACATATGGTGGTCTAATCAACTATTATACCACAGTAAATGTATTTTCACTACTAATACTATGTCTACACGTATTGAACAAAAGGGGCCTTAGCTGTTCCTGTTGATGGGGCCTGCTAAGGCTGTGTAATTGTAGCATCAAAATTGGGTGTGGCTTTGTGCCTCTTGAGTGCCACGTAATGGCAGCTGTCTGGAGGCCTACAAAGCTTGATGTACAGCTACTTGAAGCAATTTTTTTTTTTTTTTTTTTTTTTGAGATATATACAAGAGTTGTTACATTCTTGTACAGCCACTAGTACGCGTAGCGTTTCGGGCAAGTCCTTAATCCTATGGTCCCTGGAATACGACCCCCTGCCGCGAAGAATCGTTTTTTCATCCACGTACACATTTCACTGTTGCGTTAAACAGAGGCTACAGTTAAGGAATTGCGCCCAGTAAATCCTCCCCAGCCAGGATACGAACCCATGACATAGCGCTCGCGGAACGCCAGGCGAGTGTCTTACCACTACACCACGGAGACTGCGAAATTTCTAGAAATATATTGGGAGCCAGCTTCCTGCTTCACTAACGTCCCTCACAATTACCTGTTTGGGATGTAAGGAATTAATAAAGGTTCCCTAAACATATAATTACAGATATGACATGTAATATGTGTGTGTAGAGCTGAGTACTTACTTGTTGGTGGGTTTTTCTCATGCAAATTACCGGCTACCTATCTATATTAAATGATGCATCAAAATAAAACAGAATACTAGGTAGTCGGATACTCAAGCGCTCCAGTTGTGTGGTAGAGATGTTGCTGTGGTAGTTCTCTTGGGACAGAGTAGGTCTATCATGCGAGATTAGTGTCACAACTCTCAGGAGCACTCGTTTGTTGTTGTTATTCTGCCTACGTGACGACGCTCCCGAGTCCTAGTCCAGTCCTAGTGAACACTACACTGTTGTTTATTAGAGTAATAATAAATACGTGACGTCGATTACGTCACGGAATCACCTATTCTCTTTCTTTATGGGGGTAACTCATGTTATTATGTGTGTCTGATTTCCGACAGGTGGTGGTGCTTTAGCTAGTCGTGATCGGTGGTGATGCTTCAGCTAGTTTTGGTCATTGATGGTGCTTCAGCTAGCCATGGTCGGTGATGTTGCTTCAGCTAGCCGTGGTCGGTGATGGTGCTTCAGCTAGTTGTGGTTGGTGGTGGTGCTTCAGCTAGCCGTGGTCGGTGATGGTGCTTCAGCTAGTTGTGGTTGGTGGTGGTGCTTCAGCTAGTCGTGGTCGGTGATGGTGCTTCAGCTAGTCATGGTCTGTGATTTTGCTTCCGCTAGTCATGGTCGGTGATGGTACTTCAGGTAGTCATGGTCGGTGGTGTTGCTTCAACTAGTGATGGTCGATGGTGGTACTTCAGCTAGTCGTGTTCGGTGGCGTGGCTTCGGGTAGTCATGGTCGGTCGGTGTGTAGGTCGGTCGTGTGTATAACATCCTCTCATGTGTATTATATATATATAAAACGCTGAACTGTAATGCCAATCCTGGCCTCCAAACCTTCATTGAAGGTTGTAACAGAACCCATGAGCACCACACCAGAAACAAATACCGTTTTGATATTCCAAGAGTACGACTTAATCAAACTAGAAATGCTCTACAAATCAAGGGACGCAGAATGTGGAATGACCGTCCCAATCATGTTAAAGACTGTACCTCTCTCAACTAGTTTAAGATAAAAACTAAGCACTACCTAATAAATTCCCTGTAACCTACCTTACCCCTATGCTGTCAACCCATGTCTGTTATTTTTCAAACAACGCTGTCGACCTAATTGTATTTGTGCTGCTTTTTCTGCCATGTTCCCCCCTTTTTTATTTGTATTTGTTCTCAAAACATTTTATACTTTAATCTCAATTAGTATTAAGTTTTAGTCTTTAATGTTTTTCCTGCCCGAAATTTCAACTAGTCATGGTCGGTGGTGGTGCTTCAGCTAATCAAGGTCGGTGGTAGTGCTTCAGCTAGTCATGGTCGGTGGTGGTGCTTCAACTAGTCATGGTCGGTGGTGGTGCTTCAGCTAGTCATGGTCGGTGGTGGTGCTTCAACTAGTCATGGTCGGTGGTGGTGCTTCAGCTAGACATGGTTGGAGGTGCTGCTTCAGCAAATCAAGGTCGGTGGTAGTGCTTCAGCTAGTCATGGTCGGTGGTGGTGCTTCAGCTAATCGTGGTCGGTGGTGGTGCTTCTGCTAGATGTGGTTGGTGATGGTGCGTCAGCTAGTCAAGGTCGGTGGTGCTACTTCAGCTAGTCATGGTCGGTGGTGGTGCTTCAGCTAGTTGTGGTCGGTGGTGGTGCTTCAGCTAGTCATGGTCGGTGGTGGTGCATCAGCTAGATGTGGTCGGTGGTGGTGCTTCAGCTAGTCATGTTCGGTGGTGGTGCATCAGCTAGATGTGGTCGGTGGTGGGGTTTCAGATAGTCATGGTCAGTGGTGTTGCTTTAGCTAATCATGGTCTGTGGTGGTGCTTCAACTAGTCATGGTCGGTGGTGGTGCTTCAGCTAGTCATGGTCGGAGGTGCTGCTTCAGCTAATCAAGGTCGGTGGTAGTGCTTCAGCTAGTCATGGTTGGTGGTGGTGCTTCAGCTAGTCATGGTCGGTGGTGGTGCTTCAGCTAGTCATGGTCGGTGGTGGTGCGTCAGCTAGTCGTGGTCGGTGGTGGAGCGTTATCTAATCGTGGTCGGTGGTGGTGCTTCAGCTGATTGTGGTCGGTGGTGGTGCTTCAGCTAGTTGTGGTCAGTGGTGGTGTTTCAGCTAGTCATGGTCTGTGGTGGTGCTTCAGGTAGTTGTGGTCTTTATTGGTACTTCAGCTAGTTGTGCTCGGTGATGGTGTTTCAGCTAGTTGTAGTCAATGATGGTGTTTCAGCTAGTCATGGTCGGTGATGGTGTTTCAGCTAGTTGTACTCGGTGATGGTGTTTCAGCTAGTAGTAGTCAATGATGGTGCTTCAGCTATTCGTGGTCGGTGATGGTGCTTCAGCTAGTTGTAGTCAGTGATGGTGCTCCAGCAAGTCGTGGTCAGTGTTGGGGATTTAGTTTATCTGAAATTACGACACTAGGTTACTAACACCCAATATAAACAGCAAACTCGGTTATACTATGAACATACTAACATTACTAACCACTAACTTCATTAGAAGAAAATGGGTTTCTGTGTTCTTTTAAAAAGAATGAGAGATTCGTCACGTCATCAAAATATTCATTAAAGCTCAACACGATCTTTAAAACACCAGCCCGGGAACTAAATATAATAAAAAAGTATTCACCAGGACTGGATTTAAATCGACTACAAGCAAATCCATAGTCTACTTCCCCTAAGTCACTAATGACGAAATTTAGAACTGAGATCTGGACATGTCCAGAGGGGAAAAGGAACAGACGCCGTTACGTGTGCGTGTACACATATGACCACAGAGAGAGTAGCTCGCTTCTCTAGTCGACACGTGCATATCTAAATACTTTCCACGAGCTTCGACAAAGGAACCACTGAGTCTCCGATGAACCAAAGATCTCGTTACCTTGGGAAGTGTTGTACCCGGTAAATATAAAATTGTATTATATGTATATTGATTGCCATAAATTATTATATATACAAATTTTGCTAGTTATGACGCACGAGGAAACCCCAGAACGGGTACTGCCTCGTTTTCTAATACAAAATCTCTTCCCTGATATATGCTGTGTATACTAGTGACGGGTTACTACTATTAGTTACCTAGCAGGTGCAGTTCAAGGGAGGAAGAAATAACAGTGAATAATCCTAGTGCAACAGGAAGTATTCATGGTCACCACTAGGGCTTAAACTAATGAGTTTCGCATACGTGATTTAGGAATACCAAATGCCTATTACTAGGCTACACAACCTTAGAGATAAGCAGTGTATACATTTTACTAACCAATTTTAGCAGTAGTACTAACTTTAACATTCAGTAGTTTATTACCATTATAAATTATATGATTAATAGGCTATGTACATAAACCCTCTCAAACTTGTGTACAGGTAAACACCTAGCAGGATAACTTTTAAATATACAGTCCACTTTGAGTTAGTAACAAAATTAATTTAATAACAAAATTAAAGAAAGTCCAAGAAATTAATTTAATATATAAATAAATTAACAAACAAATCCTGCAGGGATAATACCCCACATATTTAGGGTCCTTTGAATTGGATCATATTTATGATCTAACATAAAGAACTAGTGTAAAGATAAATTATTAAACATACAGCATCTAAAAGTAAACTGCTATAAATCACTGTAACCTCACTCAGCCTACCTCATCCAACAGTAAATAAAAGTTACTACAAACAACAACCACCATCATTCCTCCAAGGAATCAACCAAAGAACAAAAATACGTGCAATTGAATAACCAGTGAGTGGAAAGACACTCAAACATAGAGCTACACACATTCTCAAATTGATCAACCAAATAAGTGGAGCTTTATATGTGCAAAGTCTGAAGTCAAACTTAAAATAACCAGATTTGTGACTGTGTTGTCCTCGAAATTTAGCCACTAGATTGGTGTGATTTTTAATTTGTGATCAGTCACTAACTAAACAATAACATAAATTAAAAAAAAACTGATAGAAACTGCTGCTGCCAACACAATATTAACAGCAGTTCTTGATTAATCTCATAACTTAATAAACTAATTAACACCATTAAAATACAACAGTAGGTTGAGGAGGCTACTATTCATTAATGTATATATAAATATGTATATATATATATATATATATATATATATATATATATATATATATAGGGGGGTACCACCACTGGTGTAATTATAGGGACCCACAGCCTCAGAGAAGGGAACACAGAGCACTCAGGGAAAAACTTGACATTTAACTCTATATATATATAGGGGTATATATATATATATATATATATATATATATATACCCCTAAATATATATATATATATATCCCCTAAATATACCTCTAAATATACCTATAAGTGGTACCCCTAAAAATATATATATATATATATATATATATATATATATATATATATATATATATATATATATATGTCGTACCTAGTAGCCAGAACTCACTTCTCAGCCTACTATTCATGGCCCGATTTGCCTAATAAGCCAAGTTTTCCTGAATTAATATATTTACTATAATTTTTTTCTTATGAAATGATAAAGCAACCCTTTTCTCTATGTATGAGGTCATTTTTTTTATTGGAGTTAAAATTAACGTAGATATATGACCGAACCTAACCAACCCTACCTAACCTAACCTAACCTATATTTATAGGTAAGGTTAGGTTAGGTAGCCAAAAAAAGCTAGGTTAGGTTAGGTTAGGTAGGTTAGGTAGACGAAAAAACATTAATTCATGAAAACTTGGCTTATTAGGCAAATCGGGCCTTGAATAGTAGGCTGAGAAGTGCGTTCTGGCTACTAGGTACGACATATATATATATATATATATATATATATATATATATATATATATATATATATATATATATATATATATATATATATATATATATATATTTAGGGGTACCACCACCGGTTTAGTTAAAGGCACCCACATCCTCGAAGAAGAAAATAAATAGTGTTCAGAGAAGACCTTGTGGAGTCTCCCTGAATACTTTAATCTTTTCCTCTCCTACCACCCCTATTATTTTTTTTATTTTTTTTATTTGATTTTATTGCAATGCTACAGTTTACAGAAAACACACACTTATATAACAATATACCAATCAGTTTTCGAAGACCTCGTCCAGCTCTTTGGGGGTCGGGTGCGTACCCAAGATACAGAACGCATTTCCCCTCTGAACAGCGACACTGAGGCGCTGGAACATGAAACTGGCCGCTCTTGGGTCTCTAGTCTTCCCAATGAGTTCCTCGCCCAGCTCCTTCAGGAACTTAAGTGCACATTTATCCCAGGCGCCCAGAGTCTCAGAGCGTATTGGCACGAACCTGTAACAAAGTTCTAGGTCCCTGTACTTGTTAGTTTTCTGGGTCTCCCTGAAGGTGGTCGCCCTGCCTCCCTCAGCTGTGCTGTAAGGTAGATAGGTATCAGCCAATGTAGATGCACACGTGTAGTCCCACACGACCTGTTTACCTTCCTTCCACGGCTGCAGGGTGACTCCATCTGGGCGTTTTTGGCTGTTGTCAGGCCTGCACAACTGAGGCTCCCTTTGTGCTGGGCACCCAGCTGAAGCCAAACTTCTCTTGATGATGTCATTGACTGCTTCATGTCTGGCAATCTTTCCCTGTGTCTTACGACAGATGAAACCATGGCTGCCGTATTGGTCTGCCCGTGCATGGCCGCAAATACACCGGTGCTCGGTGGAGATAGGGGCGGCAAGGTGCAGGGCAACCCCAATACTTAGGGTCCGATGGTCCAGGCGGGTGCCCAAGGCGGAATTAGGGACTGCCACCAGGAAGTCCCCGGCATGGGGCGCTTGAACAGCTAGAAGACGTGCTTTGTCCTTCCTGGAAGCTGCATCCAGCAATGATGTCGCGATGTTCTCCACTATGGGGCTATCCCATTTGGACTGTTTGCAGTCATTTGGAAAAGTCGGTCGAGGATGAGAGTTGACAAGAGTGTCCCACTGACCAGCTCCTTACGCGAATTTGGGATCATGAATCCCAATGGAGTCTCTTAGGTATTCCGGTAGTATTTCGTTAACTAATTCACCTGTTGAACTGGTCGAGGATAAGAATGCCGGCAATGCTAACTGTGTCGCCTTGCGAATACCTATCCCCCCCGAGTCTAACTGGGAGCGTTGCTTGGTCCCATTGGTCATCTTGCAGGGAAAGATTTAACACTTTCACGGTTATTGACCTTAGGAGTGTGTCATATTCTGTTAATTTTGGGCTGTCGAAGGAGGGAGCACACCTTAGGAAATAGGTCAGTCTGGGCAAAGCCAGGCACCTTGTGAGAAGGTCCAAAGCATCGTGGGCGTCCAAAGCCCCTATTCTTCCCTCCATCCTCCTCAGGTCGTTCAGCTTTTCTTCTTTCTTTCTTTTCTTCCTCAATGGCGCTCAAGCCCAGAGGTGCCCCTAGCAGCACACTGTCGGTGAGAGGGATCACTTATCATCAACACAAGACAGAACACGAAACAATGGGTATTGAATAGAAGTGTTTGTAGAAAGCCTATTGGTCCATATTTCTTGATGCTTCTATATTGGAGCGGAGTCTTGAGGTGGGTAGAATATAATTGTGCATTAATTGGCTGTTGATTGCTGGTGTTGACTTCTTGATGTGTAGTGCCTCGCAAACGTCAAGCCGCCTGCTATCGCTGTATCTATCGATGATTTCTGTGTTGTTTACTAGGATTTCTCTGGCGATGGTTTGGTTGTGGGAAGAGATTATATGTTCCTTAATGGAGCCCTGTTGCTTATGCATTGTGAATTTTGGAGAATTGATTTTTGATTTACCTCCAACAGTGAAAAGAAATGTACGAAAGATTGAGAAAATTCGTGTTAGAATTATTAATCTTACTTTTCCGGACATATTTAATAATATATATATATATATATATATATATATATATATATATATATATATATATATATATATATATATATATATATATATATATATATATATATATGTATATATATATATATATATATATATATATATATATATATATATATATATATATATATATATATATATATATATATATATATATATATATATATATCGATTGAGTTTAGAGAGAAACATAAATGAAAGTCATATAAATATTGCACAATTCAATTTACTTGAACGTCAAGCCGCCTGCCGGCAAACGTCAAGCCGCCTGCTATCGCTGTATCTATCGATGATTTCTGTGTTGTTTACTAGGATTTCTCTGGCGATGGTTTGGTTGTGGGAAGAGATTATATGTTCCTTAATGGAGCCCTGTTGCTTATGCATTGTGAATTTTGGAGAATTGATTTTTGATTTACCTCCAACAGTGAAAAGAAATGTACGAAAGATTGAGAAAATTCGTGTTAGAATTATTAATCTTACTTTTCCGGTCATATTTAATAATATATATATATATATAAATATATATATATATATATATATATATATATATATATGTCGTACCTAGTAGCCAGAACTCACTTCTCAGCCTACTATGCAAGGCCCGATTTGCCTAATAAGCCAAGTTTTCATGAATTAATTGTTTTTCGACTACCTAACCTACCTAACCTAACCTAACCTAACTTTTTCCACTACCTAACCAAACCTAACCTATAAAGATAGGTTAGGTTAGGTTAGGTAGGGTTGGTTAGGTTCGGTCATATATCTACATTAATTTTAACTCTAATAACAAAAAATTGACCTCATACATAATGAAATAAGTAGCTTTATCATTTCATAAGAAAAAATTAGAGAAAATATATTAATTCAGGAAAACTTGGCTTATTAGGCAAATCGGGGCTTGCATAGTAGGCTGAGAAGTGCGTTCTGGCTACTAGGTACGACATATATATATATATATGTATATATATATATATATATATATATATATATATATATATATATATATATATATATATATATATATATATATATCGATTGAGTTTAGAGAGAAACATAAATGAAAGTCATATAAATATTGCACAATTCAATTTACTGCATAATATTATACCATTTAACTAGTTCCAGCCATTATATAGGGTAGAACAATATTTGGCTGGTGTTGAAATGAATAATGATCAACATAGTCTAATCTAATTAATTGTGCTAACCTGATGTAAGGGTAGGATATCACACTTGTCTAGCATTGAACTAAATATTGTACAGCCTAGCAAGTATTTAAATAATGCGCAGTTTCCTTATAAGGAGTGGGAATCATTTACAATATAAGTTGTGTTGTACGTAAGTACTTATTTATGTGTGATATTACCATATACTTTATTTAATCGTAATTATTTCACCTTTGAGTGTTAAGAAGTGTTGCTATCCATCCGACAGCAATAATGATGACCCATGTTGACCAAACTACCCACTAGAAAGTGATGGGACGATGACGTTTTGGTCCGTCCTGGACCATTCTCAAGTCGATTGTGAGAATGGTCTTGAGAATGGTCACAATCGACTTGAGAATGGTCCAGGATGGACCAAAACCTCGTCATCCCTTCACTTTCTAGTGTGTGGTTTGGTCAACATATTTCAGTCACGTTATTGTTACTCCTCGTCTGCAATGATGACCGAGTTTTAAGTAATTCCTATAGTGACACTGATTTCCACTCAAATGATTTATGTATATATCTACTATTTATCATTTATGTGCCAACTTCCTAGGAAGTAGAATATTGTAGCAAAGTGACTGAAAATATAACCCTAGTCTGTTAAAAAAAGCACAAGCCCTACAAGGCTTAACCAAACAGCCAGTATGGCTACTTCAGAAAATTTTCAAAGAATGCTAATAGGTCTCAAAGGCCACTGAACCAGACATATTAATAAATATCACAATCTGTCTCAACAATCTCTAGCTGATTACATTGAACTGGAAAGCTACTATCAAGAATCTGCAAGATTTGAACAAGTTAAATGCCAGATAGAAAAGTATTTGATTGAACTTGCATACACCAATTTATCTGAAACAGAGTTAGATGATTATGGCTGACCAGGCACAGTATGAAGATGATATTTAAGCAAGGTTACAGCCATTCCTCAAAATAATTACCCATTGTTAGGCAACAACCACATTATCTAACACAAAACAACCAGAAATGAAACTGCCTTTCAGTGGATTCTAAACCCACTATTCCAAAAACCACCAAATTTACATACTTACTGGATCAACTTAAGGGAGAAGCTTTAAAGGTGGTTTTCAATTTAACATTAATTAGTGATTTCTATGATCTTGCAGTCCAGCTCCATAAGGATAATTATGCTAACCCAGAGTGAGCTGTTATGCACTTAATCCAAAAATTGTTGAACTTAACATTCACAGATGGAAACTCTGACTCAAGCTTATGACTTAAGATCCAATCTAAGCCTTTAGATTGTATCTTAAGTCATTACTCAAAGCACTTAGCCTTAAGGTTGATCTAAATAGTGTGGATTTGTTAACTAAAGTTATTGTAAGATACTAATTACCCAGTGAAACACTGGATACGTTGTGTACTTTACATAACAATTCATCTCTGACAGTACAGGAGATCACTAAAGGTTTACACTCAGTTGTAGAGAGACAGAGTGACGGATGGTAAACCATTCCCTAAACTTTCATTAACCACCCATAACAAGCAATCAAAGGGTACTTTAAGTACATATGCAGTCGGTCCTTCCAAACCTATAGTCACTGTGTCACCCAAATCAGTGACTTCCGAAGGTGCTGTAGATTAGATAATGTGTTTGTTTTGTAATAAAGAACATTCCATATACTACTGCCCCAATTACCCTAATCGTGTTGCACATGTAAAGCGATTCAAAGAGTTGCATAAATGCACCAGGTGTCTAAGGTCACATAACACTAATACCTGCACAACCCAAATGTGTCCCTGCAACAGATGCAATAAGGGGTCAACACCATACAGCACTGTGCAGGGACACAAGACCAAGGTCTTCCAAACTCAAGGTGGAGGAAGAAATTTCCCCCACCGTACAGTACTGTAAGGTACGTCAGGATGTAAGTGTCCTTTCAGAAAAGTCTAATAGTAATACAGCTTTGCCCACTGCCCAACTTCTCACCAAGAATAATAGGTCTAAGGTCACCACTTATTGATTATTTGACTAAGGATCCCAAAAGACATTTGTCACACAGAAAGTTGCAGATGCTTTTAAACTCAAACAAGTAAGTCAGGTAAAACTGAACCTATCTGGGTTCCTAACAAATAGAGGACCCCAGGTCGACAAAGTGGTCCAACCATTCGTATGTTTAGACAGTTATGCCCAAACTGTACAAGCTATTATAGTAGACAAAATCCCATCTGACTTATATGTTCATGGTCTAGGGACAACAGCCGAATTCCTACAAGAAAAGGGAATTAAGTTTGCTGACAACAAAAGGACGTCTGACCACCTCTCCATCACTGGATTCCTTGTAGTGGCAGACTATTGCCATAAATTCATTACTGGACAAACTAAAAGGCAGCGAATGAACCTGTTATTGTGTGTACGAGGCAATTTGCTCACTGGATCAGTATTGAGTCTGAAGCAACCCACACCTGTAGACAACCAATAAGTCAACCCAGTGATGGTTGCATGATTAGGCAGAGAACAGTCACCATTTAAGTTCAGAGACATATCTGAAGATGAACTTGATCCACCTGTACATAAATTGTGGGATCTGGCAACTTTGGGTATAGTCCTTGAGCAACTAGTCCAGTGATGCATGGACTTACAAACAATACCTAGACTCAGTGGTCAGCAAAGACAATCAATACCGAGTCAGGTTACAATGAAAACTGAATTATCCTCAGGTTCTAATAAATCATTATATGGAACAAAACCAATTTAAACCTCAGGTGTTGCACTTGAATAGACAATCTAAGAACCTGAAATTATACCATGGTATAATCCAACAACAACTCGATAACAAATTCATCAAAGTTGTAACCAATGATAACCCTAAGGAGGGACACTATTTGCCACACCACACTGTACTGAAAGACTCAGTGTTAACACAAAGTGTTGAAATGCCTATAAGAATAGTGTTTAACTGCAGTGCTAAGGGCCAACCAAAATAGTGTCTCGTTGAATGACTACCTGCACACAGGTCCAAGCATGACACAGAGGCTATATGATGTGCTGTTAAAGTTCCACATTAGGAACTCATGCATACACGGGCCACCATATGTAAGGCATTCCTTAGGGTAGGTCTCCAGGAAGAAGACCATAATTACACAAAGTTCCAATGGATCAAGAATCCTAGCCAGCAAAACAGTGAAATAATCATGTACAGGTTTGCATCAGTTTGTTTGGTGCTACTTTTTCACCGTTTCTGCAGCAAACAACCTTAGACAAGCACTTAAAGAAGTCTAATAGCCCAAATAAAACTGAAATTAGCAACAACATGTATGCAGACAATTTCCAAGGAACAATTAGCAGTGAAAGTAAACTGCTGAACATATATCACAAGACCAATCGAGAGTTGTTGGAAGCAAATATGCCTCTCCTGTCATGGGCAGTCCAATAATACCAGCTTAAATCAACTGATCGAATCAGAATTTCCTGACTACAAGGTACCCCAGAAGACAAAGGTTTTAGGTATCGAATGGGATACGACTTCGGATCATTTGACCATGAAATCGGTGGAATCAGATACCACCAACTTAATTATTAGATAACTACTATCACAAATCAGTAAGCCTTATGACCCGTATATGAGGGAGCCAGTCGGTCGAGCGGACAGCTCGCTGGACTTGTGATCCTGTGGTCCTGGGTTCGATCCCAGGCACCGGCGAGAAACAATGGGAAGAGTTTGTTTCACCCTATGCTCCTGTTACCTAGCAGTAAAATAAGTACCTGGGTGTTAGTCAGCTGTCACGGGCTGCTTCCTGAGGGAGGAGGCCTGGTCGGGGACCGGGCCGCGGGGACACTAAAAAGCCCCGAAATCATCTCAAGATAACCTCAAGAAGATAACCCCATGAGACTATTAAGTCCCATATTAATGTAGGGTAAGTTGATCATGCAAGAATGCTGGCAAGCCAAAATAGGATGGGATAATCTACTAACCACTGCCTTACAAGAAAAGTGCAACAACTTACCTCGGATCTAAGTGTCCAAGAATCCCTAAAGTTTGCTCATAATACCATAAAGGCAAACCAGCCTATTAAGCTACAAGTGTTTTTTGATGCCTCAGGATAGGCGTATGGCACTGTGGTCTATTTAGTAACAAATGAGCAGGCAAGTCTGCATACATCCAAAGCTAGGGTGGCACCATTAACCCTTTAACTGCGCAACGCGCCTGCAGGCCCACGTCTGGGGTGCGCTACATGCCTCCAGGTATTTGAATTTTTCACGTTGCATTCAAAACTCCCACGGCTACATGGGGTTCATATCAGCTTCCTCAGGGCTCTTGTAAACAGACGCCAACTTTAAAAAAAATCATGGTCCACATTCCCGGGTGTGAGAGCCTCAGTAGTGAGTAAACAACTAAGGCTGGTGCTCCCAGCCTGAGCACACAGCACTGCTGTTCAGCGTGTGACCACAGCATCGCCTAATAATGTCAATATATATATATATAACCGGTATTATTTAGTTATGATAGTATTATAGAAGAGCCTGAGTGTGATAATGACTGGGTGCAATGTTCAAATATCAGTGATTCAATGTTGTCACAGTGTTCACAGCGCTAGCCACAGCGCCACAGCACCACAGCATTATTTCGTCCATCTAGGAATCTTCAAATGACTTCTTAGGTTCCTTTTCAAAATAAACTTGTGGTCAATTATTCATTTACAGGAATTAGTGACCGGGATTGTGGTTATAATTAGCATTGTGCATAATATTGTGGAAGGAGGAATTTTTGTGAGGGAGGGAGGAAGGGAGAGAATTGAGGTAGCCTCACTGTGTGGCAACCACTCTTGTTTTGCTCACCATACTAGCTTCGTGGTTCGCTATGGGAAGCACACATGTACATGGGTATATACAGTGTGTGTGTATAGTGTAATAACAGCAACAGGAGTATGTTGAGTGGAGCTATTTTGGTGAGGGAGGTGACGTCATAATCGTAGCGTCGTCTGCTGTCTGCTGTGTGATTTCTCATGCAGTGTATGGTGGCCACTGTACTGTTTGGACACAATACCGGCTTACTTGCATAGTTCTGGTAAATAAAACATGTAGGTAGGTATATATAACATGTGTAAATAGTGTAATAACAACAATAACAGTATGGTGGGAGAAGCAATGTTGGCGAATAAGATGTTGGCGTGTGGGAGGGCCTGTCTGGATGTGGCTGCTCACACTCGCGATGTTCTGAATGTGTTGATAGTGAATGCGTATAGTGTGCGACAGTGTATAGTGTGTACATATGTTGTAAATAAACATAAATGAACATGAAACATTGGTGTGAATAGCTGTATGATAGGAGTAGCAATGTTGGCGAATACAATGTTGGCGAAGTGAGGGAGGGCTGGCTGGGTGTGACAGCTCACACTCGCGGTGTTCTGAATGTGTTAATGGTGAATGTATATAGTGTGTGACAGTGTATAGTGTGTAAAAAGATTGTATATATACATAAATTAGCACGACACATGGTAAATATATGCAACATATGTGTACACAAGTGTCATGCACATAACACAGTGTCCTCGGACAGTACGGATATTTTACTGCCAAAATATAGTGTACGTGTTCATTATACATAGGATTAGCACGTAAAAACAAATAAAATGTATTTGGAACAGTGCGCCAAAAATTAGCAAAAATATATTTGCGGCAATTCGTACGCTCTTCTCCGGGCGCCCTACTGGCCCCCAGAGCGTACGTCACAGGCGAATGGGGAATGATGAAGTCATGTGCCAACTTACGGACCCCATAGCAGCCAAAGTAAATGCAGTTTCGAAAATATTTTGACATACCCATACTGAGAGAAGGGTTTTTGACACTTTAAAAAAAGAAAAGAATTTTTTCAAGAGAATTTATTTCCTGCGCACTGGGGGGGGGGGGGTCATATTTGGAGGAGGCGCAGTTAAAGGGTTAAAGAAGTGGCCATTGCCACAGGTAGAATTAACCTCTGTACTGCAAGGAGTTAGATTTGCTCATTATCTGACCAAAACTTTAAGTAACCTCCACTTTGAACAAACCATGGGATGGTCATATAATGAGGTAGTACTGCAGTGGGTAAGAAATAACATTAGCAGTATTCCTTATGTGAGTATCTGCATTATGGAAATACGAGTTTTGTCAGCAGTGTACAAACTGAAATATGTACCTACTAAAGAGAATCCAGGTGACTACCTCTCCAGAGGCCAGATTTTATGGCAATTAGCCAAAGTAGAGATGTGGTTCAATGTACCTCAGTGGCTAGTCAGTGACCAGTGGCCTAAACAAGAGCCACAAGTCATTGTGACCAATGTCACTGCCCCCACTGAGATACCAGAACCACCTCGAACTTTGTTGATTTATCGTAATCGGTACTCTGAACTTAGCAAACTATTAGTTGTCACACAAAAGGTGTTTTATTTCCATGAAGAAAATAAGAATCAAATATCAATTCCATAGTCCCCTACAGTACTTGGTCAAAAGAGCCCAAACCGAAACGTTCAGGATGAATTTTGAAAACCTCTCTAAGAAACTTGAAAATGATCTCGGTTGGTGGATTGACCTAGATAGTTATTGCATATTTAGTTAGGGGGGGCATCACTTAGAGCACGCCAAAATAGACCTGGAGAAAAATTAAAAGTTTCTTCCCCTTAACCACATAGTATGCAAGCCAATATTTTTACACAAACACGGCACTTTACATGGTGGAATGCTAGTATTATATGTTGTTGGTGTGGTGTCCCTTCCAGACAACCAACCAAAATCTGTAGATTGCTTGTATTTTGACCGGGAGATCACCCTGTACACTTCTTGATCTTGGAGAGGGGTTCAGCATCACACACTTATAGGGTGCGGCTCTTACACTGGCCTTGTTGTCCTGTGCACACACTCGCCTTGAGCCGCCGTGACTCCCTACTTTCTCCTTGGTTGTTATGATCTCCTCAACCCCTTTTCTGAATTATTATTCTGTACTACCCTGTCCACAGCTGTGGTTCTCTCTCTCTCTCTCTTTTCTACTTTCTGGGAAGCCTCACTAGGACAAGGGCAAACACCTGTTAATTAGAAACATTTAATAATAATGCAGAACATATACAACACACTCACATACAATACATAGGAATATTAACCTCTACAATTTATGATACTACTAGCAGTACCCGGCCACCCGTTGCTGGGGCTTAGTAACGCATGTGCGTTGCTGAGCCTCAACAACCTTCCCTGTCTCGCACTCCACCCCACCATTCCCTCTTTCTTCCCACCATGACCCACTCCCCTGTCCCTTTGTCCTCCCAACCATTCTGCATTCTCCCATCCTCTCGTTCGCACCATCCCAAAGTTCATCGTCCTCTCGTCCTTCCCCACCATTACCCCCTCCCTTGTCCCCTTGTAATCCCCACCATCTCTCACTTCCGTCCCCTCGTCATCCTCACCATTCCCCACTCCCTTGCCTGATGCCTTCCCAAGTGGTCTGATGTTCTCATCAGAAAATTGGAAACATCAAGTGATCTGATGTTCCCATCAATGAAGTATATGAAAAACAGTTAAAAAATGAAATGAAAATATGAAAAAATTAAAAAATAAACTATACTCACGAAATGAATGGTATGGTAAACAACACAGCTGAATTCCAATGCAATTCACACAAAATAATTAAATAAAAATGAAAATAAATCAAAATCTATGAAAATTCAATTTATCAGTGCATTCAGGAATATTGAAATGGAATTGTAACATATATATAGTGTAGCATTGTGTGTTGCTCTTACATGCAACAGATGGCGCTGTTTGTCAAGCAAAGCATAGTTTTACCTGTCACAGGTGTGGCATCTATACTTATACATACGAAATGAACGGTAAGGTAAACAACACAGCTCAATTCCAACACAATGTCACACAAAATAATTCAATAAAAAATAAAATAAATCGAAATCTATGAAAAAAATGTATCAATGCAATCAGAAACATTGAAATGGAATTCGTGGCATATTTAGTATAGCGTGAATGTTGCTATTATATGCAACAGATGGCGCTGTTTTTCAAAAACGAATGTTTTTACCTGTCAGAGGGGTGGCATCTATATAGTAGGTATATAAAAAGACGCGCCTATTCGAATGCAACGTTGTATCAAATATTCAAAGCTATCAGTAATGAGGTTTCGAAGATTTCCCTCACATGAAAAACACAGTTATTCAGAAAAAGCATGCTTTTTTACTGTCATGAACGGGACATCTATATAGTGTGCATATAAAAATCTGGCCGGATGCCTGTGAAGCATTGTGTGAAAATTTCAAAGCAATCGGTGAAGAACTTTCGGAGATTAGCGATTTTGAACAAATGATCATTTCCATTTTTATTTATATAGATAACCTGGTTGCAGTTCAATTCCATCATGGCTCTATCCGCCATCTATATCAAGTGGAAGCTCAACTCCTGGCTCGCCACTTATTTAATCAACCTCACCAAGTGGATTAAATCTCGTAATGCAATATGGCACAATCAGCCCTAGAATGTATATAAATATTTATATAGGCTACCTTGTGGTTACGTTGAGGTGCTTCTAGGGCTTAGCGTCTCCACAGATGTTTTACTGCGAAAATATAGTGTACGTGTTCATTATACATAGGATTAGCACGTAAAAACAAATAAAATGTATTTGGAACTGTGCGCAAAAAATGAACAAAAATGTATTCGTGGCAACTCCCACGCCCTGCTCCGGGCGCCCTACTGGCCCCCGGAGTGTATGTCACAGGCGAACAGGGAATGATGAAGTCATGCGCCAACTTACGGACTCCATAGCAGCAAAAGTAAGTACAATTTTGAAAATATTTTGACATACCCATACGGAGGGAAGGGTTTTTGACAGTTAAAAAAAAATCAAGAGACTTTATTTCCTGCGCAAAGGAGGGGGGGGGGAGGTGTCATATTTGGAGGAGGCGCAGTTAAAGGGTTAAAGAAGCGGTCATTGCCACAGGTAGAATTAACCTCTGTACTGTAAGGAGTTAGATTTGCTCATTATCTGACCAAAACTTTAAGTAACCTCCACTTTGAAGAAACCATGGGATGGTCTCTCTCTCTCTCTCTTTTCTACTCTATTTGAAGCCTCACTAGGACAAGGGCAAACACCTGTTAATTAGAAACATTTAATAAAAATGCAGAACATATACAACACACTCATATACAATACATAAGAATATTAACCTCTGCAATTTTTGATACTATAACCTGGTTGCAGTGCAATACCATCATGGCTCTATCTGCCATCTATATCAAGTGGAAGCCCAACTCCTGGTTCGCCACATATTTAATCAACCTCACCAAGTGGATTAAATCTCGTAACGCAATATGGCACAATCAGCCCTAGAATGTTTATAAATATTTTTATAGGTTACCTTGAGGTTACCTTGAGGTGCTTCCGGAGCTTAGCGTTCCCGCGGCCCGGTCGTCGACCAGTCCTCCTGGTTGCTGGACTGATCAACCAGGCTGTTGGACACGGCTGCTCGCAGCCTGGTTGATCAGGTAACCTTTGGAGGTGTTTGTCAAGTTCTCTCTTGAACACTGTGAGGGGTCTGCCAGTTATGCCTCTTATGTGTAGTGGAAGCGTCTTGAACAGTCTCGGGCCTCTGATGTTGATAGAGTTCTCTGAGTACCTGTTGCACCTCTGCTTTTCAACGGGGGTATTCTGCACATCCTGCCATGCCTTTTGGTCTCATGTGATGTTATTTCTGTATGCAGGTTTGTGACCAGCCCCTCAATTATTTTCCATGAATGTATTTTCCACGTATTATGTATCTCTCCCGCCTGCGCTCAAGGGAATACAGATTTAGGCTCTTTAGTCGGTCCCAGTAGTTTAGATGTTTTACTGAGTGGATTCTAGCAGTAAAGGATCTCTGCACGCTGTCCAGGTCAGCAATTTCTCCAGCTTTGAAAGGGGCTGTCATTGTGCAGCAGTACTCCACTCTGGAGAGCACAAGCGTTTTGAAAAGTATCATCATCGGTACAGCATCTCTAGTGTGAAAAGTTCTTGTTATCCAACCTGTCATTTTTCTTGCGGTTGTGACGGCTACTTTGTTGTGTTCTTTAAAGGTAAGGTCTTCCGACATGAGTACACCCAGATCCTTTACATTCCTTTTCGTTCTATGTTATGATTTGCCTGAGTTTTGTACGTGGTTTCCGTTTTTATATTTTCATTTTTTTCCGTAGCGCATGAGCTGGAACTTATCTTCGTTAATCACCATATTATTTTCTGCAGCCCATAGACAGACCTGATCTACATCTGATTGGAGGTTTGCCGTGTCCTCTATGTTTCCTACTCTCATGAAGATCCTAGTGTCATCTGCAAAGGATGATACAGTGCTATAGGTTGTGTTCTTGTCTATGTCCGATATGAGGATGAGAAAAAGTACTGAAGCAAGCACAGTACCCTGGGGGACTGAGCTCCTCACGGTTCATGGGCTGGATTTTATTTTGTTGACTATTACACATTGGGTTCTGTTGGCCAGGAAATTGTAGATCCATCTGCCTATTTTTCCAGTAATTCCCTTTGAACGCATTTTGTGTGCAATAACAACATGGTCACATTTATCAAAGGCTTTTGCGAAATCTGTGTAAATTACATCAGCGTTTTGTTTGTCTTCCATAGCATCTAATGCCATATCATAGTGGTCCAGCAACTGCAACAGGCAAGAGCGCCCTGTTCTGAAACCATGTTGTCCGGGGTTATGGAGATGCTGTGATTTCATGTATATTGTGATCTTACTTCTTAGCACTCTCTCAAAATTTTTTATGATGTGCGATGTTAGTTCTATCGGTCTGTAATTTTTGCCTCTGCCTTATTTCCTCCTTTATGGAGTCGTGCTATCTCTGCTGTTTTTAGTATGTCAGGGATAACGCCAGTATCTAGGCTTTGTCGCCACAGAATGTGAAGGGCCTGCGATAATGTTTTTTTACTGTTCTTGATGGATATGGAGTTCCAAGAATCCGGGCCTGGTTCATAGTGCATAGGCATACTGTTTATAGCTTCTTCAAAATCCAGTGGGGATAGGGTGACGTCTGATATATGATTTGATGTTGGTATCATAACCAAGAAAAATTCATGTGGGTTATCAATCTTTTGTGTGTTTAGTGGCTCGCTGAAAACAGAGTCGTACTGCTTCCTCAGTAACTCGCTCATTTCTTTGTTGTCATCAGTGAAAGTTCCATCTTCCTTTCGCAGGGGCCCAATACTAGATGTGGTTTTTTATCTTGATTTTGCATAGGAGAAAAAATATTTCGGATTTTTCTCTATTTCACTGATTGCCTTTTGCTCTCTTTGCCTCCCCTGGGTTTTGTATGATTCTTGTAGCTTGAGTTCAATTGTTCTTATTTCTCTACCTAACCTTCTTCACCGTTCTTGAGGGGCCATGGTACCAGGATTTAAAAAATTGTTGTATGGTATTCATAATTTATTATCCTGATACATGTGAAAGGTGCTGCACCTAGGCCAAGTTTCAGCATCTCAGCCTAAATAGAGACAGAGAAAAAAAAAAAAAAAGACGAATTTTTCAACCATGTTCAATTGATTTCACAGCCCACAATTGTGAACCAAAATCATTTATACGACGCTCAGCTATGACCTTACTATATAATAAAGATTTGCATGTCACATCATTATCCCAGATGTATTTAGTGCAATAATACAGATTTTATAAAAGTTTCCCTAAAACGTATGCAACAAAATGAAGTGTATCATTATTTATAAAATCAATAAATCTACGTAGATAAGAATAATGACATGCGTTTATAGAGGCGTAAACTCTACATATAATGTGCAAGTTTCATGTAAATTGAATAATAAATAAAGGCTGTGCAACGAGATCTAGTTGTAAAAGTTGGAGTTGCGTAGCGCGCTCGACAAAGTTTACTCAACCTGCGGTCACTCGTGACTGGTGATTTACGCATTGCGGCCAGCTGGTATGGAGAGCTCGCATGCATCTAGCTGTCAATGCTTTTCTCTTGTTCGTTTGGTAAGTCATATTGCAGTACAAATAGCTAAAAATAGCAAAAATAGCATGTTCTGGGAGATATTGTGTGAGCGCGTCAGCATACATCCTCTCTCCATGAGAGACACGCAGTCACTGACTGCACCACCCTCGTGTCAGACAATAGAGTGTTGCCATTTGTGTGAGTTTATATTCATTTTATGCATAACATGTTATTTTCAACGCTATTACGAAAAATAAGACATCTACAACGTAAGATACAATACCCCGCGGCGTACTCACGGCGCGAGGACCAGATTCACGAAAGTTGCAGCGGGAAATTTGACTCTAATTACGTTATTTTTCAAGATATCATTAAACGGTTTGGACCACAGAGTTGCCAGAACGTTGTAGTATTTTTCGTAATTTTTCGTAAATATTCCATCGGATTTTCGTTTACCATGGCCCCTTGAGATAGGATGCGACTTTCAAGTTGTTCCGCGATTCGTTTTCTTCGCCTATAGAGAGAACGACGTTCCGTTCCAATCTGCATCTCTTCCTCATTTTTCTTAGGGGTATGCGGTTTAAGCATATTTCTAGTGCTACTGAGCTTATTTTTTCAAGGCACTGGTTCAGGCTTGCATTTTCTAGCGGTTCTTCCTAGTTTATTTCTGTGAAGTCCTGGTTTATTTGCTCCCAGTTTATCTGTTTATTATTCAACTTGAATTTGCTGAAATCTCCTCCACCGGGAATCTGGACTGGTTTTGAAGGTCTATTCCCCATGCTTGTAAGAACTTCAATTAAGTTGTGATCTGAGTAACAGGTATTTGTAATCACTATGTTCCTGATCAATTCATCATTATTAGTGAAATGAGGTCCGGCGTGTTCTCCTTCCTAGTTGATTCTACTATTTGCTGGTTTAAGACAAACCTGTCACACGTCTGTAGCAGGTCATTTGCATGTGCCTGTTCATTTAGGCTACTTCTTGGTATTCTTTCTGATATTACTGTATTAGCCAGGTGCTTCCATTTCAGGTGCCGTAGGTTGAAGTTTCTTCCAAGCTCATGGTGGGAGAGGATGTGCTGCTCCTTTCCTCAGCTGGTTCCCTCATCTTTATTCTCTTTTTAGGCTTTCTGTCTTAATAAAATATGCCTAATATATCAATAGACACTTGCTACGGTCGCTGGGCACACGACCAACTACAGGCAATCACTGTTAACTGGTTAAAAATGGCTTGCCACAGAATTTGACTCGCTCGCTGATGCTTCTGACCGATCGGTTGACACCGGGCGCCCTAGGCTGCCCACAAAATATCAATCAAAGACTGCTCTACAACTCTTCCTGCAGTCCACGACTTGAGATCAGACGTCTCCAAACTTATTCCACAATCGAGACGTCTGTCCACTTCCTTCTTCTTGAAGGTATATCAAACAGGGGTTCTTCTCTAACAGGGGCTCAACGGAGTGCGACCTCCCCTTACGGTTTCTGCAGCTCAAGTGAGGTCAAGACCCTCTGAAACGAGCCTCACACCTCCAGCAAATTCTCTACATCTCACGACAAGTCATTTATTTATATTCTTCTTCACTCCCCATACTTTTAAACTATTCGTTTAATTTAATCAAGTGTTTAAAATATATATATTTCCAGTCTATATTTCTTTGACCTCTCAGTTAGGTCAGGTCTGACAGAATAACTCTCAAGAGGTAAACTCGTTTCTCCTGCAGTCTGAGGAGATACCACACTAAATACCCTCGCCGACCTAAGACAACAGTCCTGGCTTCCTCAAGGTCGCCAGACTGTAACGTCCATAATAAAATTCTGTGTAATCTGCCGAAGGTATGACACTTGGGTGTGTCCTTATCCAGGACATCCATAACTCCATCAGGAGCGAGATGTCCACCTTCATCCTTTTGAGACCACTGATGTTGACTACACATGAGCTCTAACACTAACAGGCACCAAGGACAAGGTTTTTATTGAAGGCGTTCATCTACGTGTTCACCTGTGCCACAAGAAGTGGAGTAAATGTAGAAGTGACTCCCGACATGAGTGCTGAGGCATTCATACAGGCTTTCCGCAGGTTTGTTGTCTGTCGTAACTTGTGAACCGGATAACACTTAGCAGGATAAATTATTAAAATACAGTCCACTTGGCAAAATAAAGTCTACTTTGCAAAATAAAGTCCACCTTTCAAAATAAAGTCCACTTTTAAGTTCTAGTCCATTCTTAATTAATACTATGAAATTAAAGTAAACTAATAATTAAATAATTTAAAGTACGTAAATCAAATAAAATCCTGCTGGGAAAATTCCCCCAAAGATTACTGCCCACCCAGTTAACTCCTATCTCTCTAGCATATAGACTATTGACCACCCAGTTTAACTCCTTTTTCTCTAACACCTAAAAAAAAAAAATTCTCGAAAGTCGCAGCCACTGAGTAGGATCAACTTCCAGATGAAGAGAAATGGAATATTTGAGTCTCCATGTACACAGAGGGGGAAGGGGGTGTTGGTTAAACCCCCTTATAGCTTTAGTTCTGCTCCTCCTCCAACAGTGCCTAAAGGAGTCCAAGTGGTGGTGGGAGTGCGCTGGTAAAGGAGAAACCAGCGGAGTCCCACCAGAGCGAAAAGATAGCTGCCATGGAGGACATTAACATGTGTTACGTCTATACTGAGGTTAACAATGTAAGACCTCTTTACATAAGGTGGTCTACATTAGGTACAATGCATAAAAAAATATTTATTTGTGTCTGGGAAAAGGCAGCCTGTGTATATATATATCCATGTTAGAGGTTATACCGAGGTTTTCCCTAAAGTCAAATTAATGACTCGTCAGGATGCAACCTCACCACAAGTTGACCACAATCTGACTAAGTCCTGGATACCTACTTACTGCTAGATGAATAAAGGCATTAGGTGATAGTAAATGCACCCAAATGTTTTCATCTCAACTGAGATTCAACCCAGAAATCTCGATTGTGAGTCGAGAACGAACCCGACTGTACTACCGAGACCCTTTCTTCATAAGGTTGTCATCATTATGTTGATTACTTAAGGTTTCTTATATAAGGTTGTTATATGAAATTGTTTACTTAATGTTGTCTGCATGAGGTTGGCTACACATAATTGTTTATATGGGTTGTCTTTATAATGTATTTTTACATAAGGTTGTCTCCACAATGTGACCTGCATAACGTTGACTAAATAAGATTTTCAGCATATGCTGTGCTAATATAGGCCTTATAACTAATAATTCTGGACTGTGGAGCAGGAAGGGTGCGCCGTTCTACTCTCGATTCAGTCAGCTAATGCTGCAGATGGAAGCAGCTGGCATCACAAGCTTCTGGATTGATAATGTCGTAGAGCAGCGCATCCGGGAGAACAGGGAGGCTGCACCTCTCATCTCCCCGCCGCTCCTCCAACACTCTACGGTGAGCGCTGTAGTAAAGTCTCCATAGTTAATACTTGTCGAGGTGTTGTGTATATGTCTCTAGAAAATTTTCTAGAAAATTGTGGAAAATTTTCCACCAAAATTATACCATAACATGTCTTAGTAACGGTCCATGAAAGTACATGGACCAGGTATGGCTATTTATAGAAGAAGCCAAGCTCTCTCGAGACAGTGTGATTGTCAAGTCAGCATATCTCGACCATTTTGTGATCTACATCCCCAGGAATGCCTCCATAAATGAATCCGTTTCAGGATGCATCTAATAGCTATATACATATGATGGAAATACTCCAAAATAAATGCATTTATTTAATAAATAATTTTTAACCAAATACGTTTGGTTAATGATTGTATAAATGGATCATTAAAACAGGCAGGGCAGTGATACTCGCCTGGGGTGGATCGCATTAGTGTCCAGGCACTGGCACTTTAGTAAACAACACTGCCACCTAAACAACATTCAACGATGTTCAAGCTGCTTTATTTGCAGCCGTTTAACATCCATGGACCTGAATGGTGGTGACAACTGCACATAAAATGAGTATAATAAACAGGGCACTATGTTTAATGTGAAATAAAGGTGTGTCCTAAATAAACTGTGAGTGGAGTGTGAACAACGCCTGAAGCCAGAAGCCAATGGAGTCAAGCCCCACTTCAACATAGTAGTGAGCAACACTACAAACGGGCCAAGTCTTCGTACTATAAGGCTAATCTCCATACCTGCATCTTATGAAAATATGGGAGGTTGATGGTGTAGTAACAATTTAAATTGTATCCAAATCTTTGTGCCACTAACCCCAATATATTGAAGGTGCAGGTATAATCATGAGCTTACGAGCTCACCTTAGTAAGTAAATTACCTCCCACTAAAATAAAAATATACTAACTAGGTTAGTCAATATCTAACAAATATTTGATATATTGTAATTACTTAAAGATAAATTAAAGTATACATTTGCAATAGATAAATTCATAACACTAAAGGATTAAATAGTCTTGTCATTGTTTATAACATTTATATATGCAAGATACCAGGGGCCGGATTCAGGAAGGTACTTACGAAGGTTTTTCCTCTTAGCTAAGAGCGTTTTCCGTCTTAGCGCCTTCGTGGCGGCTACGTCCGTATTCAATTAACTACCCTAAGTGGAAAAATCTTCGTAAGTTCATTCCGGGATTTAAGTGTGGTTTCGACCACTTGTAGCTTTACGTAAACTGGATATAAGTCATTTTTTCTCTACTACATAACACTGGGATCGATTTATGATATTGGAACATGACCAAAATATTATAGCTAGTGAATCTAGTGGAGAGGAGTCCTTTGTGTTAGTTATATATGCATTCTCTGCTTGAAACTTGAAGTAAATATGTGTTTGATGATAGTAGAATTGGTTTTATAATAGCAAGATATTATACCAGTAGTTATTAAGTAAATAAACACTGGTGAACATGAAATATGAGAGAAGGTAATGAGCCCTGCCTGATGGGATCATTTACTATCACCAAATGCCCCTGTTCACCTAGTAGTAAGGGTGTACCTTAGCTATACATACCCATTTCTAATTTATTTAGTTTGGTTTTATTTTGAAATTAAATCTGGGTGAGACATAAAATAAAAATATGCTGCACAAATGATGTTAGGTAAGGAAAAGGGTAAAAATGTCAAAAACTTTATTCATTGAATTCTTAAAGCTATAATTATGACTATATAGACTACTAAAAAAGAGAGAGGGAAGTAGGGGTCCAAGACCTCTTCCTGTTATACAATTTGGGTGTGGAACAAGTAATTATCAAAAGAAGGCACCATGCCGGGAAGGCTATGTAGCAGTAAGGCAGTGAGGTGAGGCAGCTACTTATTTGAGAAATGCTTATTTTATTTACCTTATTAGCTGAGGCAACTTATTTTATTTGAGGAATACTCAGCTGATTCCTCTACATTTAGCATGGAACAAATTTGTGTCCAAGACCTCTTCCTGTTACACAATTTGGCTGTGTGTAACCAAACTAGAAGTGCTCTACAAATCAAGGGACCCAGAATGTGGAATGACCTCCCGAATCATGTCAAAGGCCTCCTCTCTCAACCAGTTTAAGAGTTAAACCAAGTACTGCCTAATTAACTCCATGTAACCTAACTTACCTCCTAAATGTCAACCATGTCTTGCTATTTTTTAAACAACGCTGTTCACCAACATGTGCAATTGCTGATTTATGCTATGTTAACCCCCTTTTTGTATTTTTTATTCCTTCTTTCAACACAATTTATACCTAATCTCGATTGCTATTAAGTTTTAGTCTGTGTTTTTTTCCCCCCACACCTTGCCCGAAATGCTATGAGTATTAGTGGCTTTAGGTATTGTATGTACTAGCTCTGCCTATAAATCCAACATTATGTTTGTAAATCAACTGTATGTACTTTTCCTGAATAAAATGTATTTATTATTTATTTTTTAATCAGTAAGTATTAAAAGAAGGCACCAAGCTGGGAAGGCTATGTATCACCATTGTGTGTAACAATAAACCAAATTTTTTTTAACAAGTAATGCACCTGTATGGGAAAACAAATCCTGTCAGCTGTAAAAATATTGATGCAGTTATTTAAATGAAAAATATAATGAAAGAAATATTACTGGTTTATTTTTATCCTATCTTTTTGTACTGTACAGTATATCCAAGGAAGTGAAAAATTAAGACATAATGCACAATTTAATGATTGATTAGCATGGATTAGCAGTTCAAAAGAAATATGACTTGTATTACATATCAACATGAGATCTTAATGATCCATGGTCAACATGATTTAATAAGGATAATACAGTACTGTATTTGTAATAATACAAACTATAATTTAAAATCTTTATTACTGATTTTTTTTATTAAGAAGATTAGGTATACACAGCAATGTGCTGCTACCCTATTCTATATGGAATATTACACAGTGTAGATAAAAAACTAGCTATAAGTTTATCTAATACTCCCATCTCACAGGATGGTTAGACATACTGTACATGGAATCAATTTAGAAAATACCAGCCTCAATACAAAAAACAAATCAACTCTGACTAAACAACTTTAAGCAATTTTCACAAGAGGTAAGCACTGAATCATGGAAACATTATATTATAATTACTCTTACCAGTTTCTACAAAACTCCTCTCAAACAATGTATTTTTAAACATGTTTAGGTATACACAGCAATGTGCTGCTTCCCTATTCTGTATAAAGGACCACACAGTGTAGATCAAAAACCAGCTACAAGCTCACCCAACATCCTCACCTCACAGGATGGCCAGTCATACATGGAATTAGGAGAGAACAAAATACTTAATGCTGATCTATTAGCCTCCACTGGCAAAATCTGGGTGCAGCACAAGAATATCTTCCAATATTCCTGAGTGTATGAAGTAATTACAGAGCTCAAAGTACCTCATACCATTTGGTATGAAGTCACTGATAACAGGACAATCACAGATATAGTGTTGGAGAGTATGTTCTCTCAAGTAGGACTGAAAACAGATGTTTTTTTTTTCACCAAGAAGGCTATAAACCCATGGAACCGCCTATCCGCTGAAGCCGTAAATGCCAAATTCCAGCTAAAAAATAACATTAATTCAATTGGCGGGCCCTTTAACAAGCCGCCGGCTTTCTGTCCTCTTCGAGGTCACTAGATAGTTAGTGGGCATTGGGTAAATTCAGTAAATATATACAATAATTGTCAGCGCATCTTCCGAGCAACAAGGACAGCTACACAGTATCTCTTAGAATTACGTAGGTAAACAACAAATGTAACATATTTGTTTACTACAATGTCGGTGCTGGCTGTAGAAGTTGAAAAAACATTGTTTTACTTCGAAATATACTAATTTTATAGGAAAATTCGACGTAAATAGGAGGCAGTAGAGCTCCGATAAGCCAGCGCTAAATCTTCAATATGAAGAATGTTGCTGCTCTCTGATTGGCCAAACGAAACACAGTAGTGACCTCTATCGGCACGCAGGTGAACCAACAATTTTCTTCCTAAGTATACCTTATTGAATCGCACCTAAGCATCTTCTTAGGGCGCACTTAGGAACCTTCGTAGCAAACCCACTTACGAAGAAATACACAGAGCTTCCTGAATCTAGGTCCAGACCAAAAGGATAGGCTAAAATAATTTGTAACCATTTCAGTGCTAGCTGCATTATACATATTCCTTTTTACTAAGCGGTAGGTGAAGATTTTTTCATTTAAGGGGGCATCAGTCCAAAAATATGCAATAAATGAAAACTAGTTCGATTTCAATCAAACTTTTTTGACGAGTTGCATATGAAAAGGGTTTCATCTGGACTAAGTCTCAGCATCATAGCGTAAGTAGGAAGAGAGAAAAAATATTGTATTATGTGTCAAAAAATTTCCAAAATGGTCAAAAATTTACATCAAACACAAGTGTCAACTGAAATCATGTCTATGACTCTCAGCTATCACAATAGCATATAATAAAAATATTTAATAATTAGTTTTATCCAGAAAATTTAGTTAAATTTTTTTTTTATTTGTTTATCGGAAGATTTGCATGAAACTTATACACCTGACTGCACGTAAGCCTATCTGTAAAGGTGCCAGGAAATTGGTTGATGTCAACCTCAGCCACAGATGGCAACACCTTAGACTTTATTTTTTACTTATTTATTTTCAAGTAATATAAATGTTCCTATAACTCTTTCATTTTTTATTCAATTTACATGAAACTTATACCTTAAATGTAGAGTTTATGTCTCTACAAATATTCTACTTAATTGTAAAAATATTTGTCCTAAGTTCATTTATTGATTTTATAATAGTAATAAACCATGATAAATTTGTATAATTTTTTATGGAACTTTGACTATTTGTATTAGTAAAACTAAACATATTTTAAAAAATCTGCTAGACAGATCTTTTATTATATGCTATTGTGATAGAAACGTGTCAGAGAAATGATTTCATTTGAAACTTATGGTTGTAATTTCGATTTGAAAATGTGTAAAATTCGGTGAAAAACTCCCTTTCTATTTAGGCTGCAGTACTGAAACTTGGAACAATTGCAGCCCTTTCATATACAACTAGTCAAAAAAAGATTTGTTTACATTGAACAACTTTTAAAAAACTGATTGATACCCCCTTAACAGGTTAATGAAAGTAGCATCATACTTGTTGGATCACTCTAAAAACTGAGCCACTTAGGGAAACAGGGAATAGATACAGTCCACTACCCCACGAAGAAAACAAGTTTCCTTCATGAATATGACTATTGTCACTGTAGACAGCTAAGTTGGGGTTAGGTTTGTTGTTAGCTCCATATTTTAGGGTTGTCAGAAAGTTAAAAAATTCCACATACATCTTGAGTCGCTGTGTAAATTCTCACTGGAATAAATCTTGAAATTTTGGATAAATTTCTCTAGAAAACATCTTGAGGTGTTGCTTATATCTTGCTAGGATACATCTTGAGGTATTGCTTATATCTTGCTAGGATACATCTTGAAGTGATGTGTATTCTCCTACTTGTCCTCACCTAATTGTACTAGAGGGGGTTGAGCTTTGGCTCATTGGTCCAGCCTCTCAACTCTCAATCAACTGGTGTACAGATTCTGGAGCCTATTGGGCTCTATGAAAGCGACATTTGAAACTGTGCATGGAGTCTGCCTCCACCACATCACTGCCTAATGCATTCAATTTGTTAACTACTCTGACACTGACAAAGTTATATATAATGTCTCTGTTACAGATTTGGGTACTAAGTTTCCATTTGTGTCTCCTTGTTCGTGTTCCACCCGTGCTAAAGAATTTGTCTATGTCAACACTGTCAATTCCTGAGAATTTTGTAGGTGGTTATCATGTCTCCCCTTATTCCTCTGTCTTCCAGGGACTTGAGGTTTATCTCCCATAGCCTTTCCTCGTAGCTCTTACCTCTCAGTTCTGCGTCTAGTATGGTGTCATACCTCTGAATCTTGTCTAACTTTGATTTGTGTTTAACTAGTTATGGACTCCAGGATTGGTCTGACATAAGTGGTATATAAGGTCCTGAACAATTCCTTACACAAGTTTCTAAAGGCAGTTCTTATATTGGCCAACCGAGCATATGCCGCTGATAATATCCTTTTGATGAGGGCTTCTGGGGACAGGTTCGGTTTGATTTCAACCCCAAGATCTTTCTCTCTATTAACTCTTGTAGGATTTCACCTCCCAGATGGTACCTTGTGTTCAGGCGCCTGCTCCCTTCGCCTAATTTCATTACTTTACACTTTCCTGAATTGAACTTTGATAGCTATATTCTAGACCATTCCTCCAGTTTGTCCAGGTCGTCCTGTAGTCTCTGTCTTCTTCATCTGTCTTGATTCTTCTCATAATTTTTGCATCATCAGCAAACATTTGAGAGGAAAGAGTCTATACCCTCTGGAAGATAGTTTACATATTAGAAACAGGATGGGTCTAGGTACAGAGTCCTGTAAGACTCTGTACTTAGGATTATGCACGAGAGAGGATTATGCACTCAAATTGGGAGTCACTTCTTGGTGAACACCTCGAGTGGTTGTACATTTGAAAAGGCACACGTGTGCCTAATTAGGATTTTGTCTTTGATGCGGGAGTGGTGGAGGTCCTTGTAAAGGACACACCCGAGCATCATACCTCCTGCACACAACACATGATATAATACGTGCTGGTTATGTCTTCTCATAGACATAACTACAGAGGATCAAAACCCCATACTTGTGTATTTGTAAAATTTAGGTAAAGAAATTACACCAAGTCTTTCGCACTCTCCTGAGTGCTTTGTCAAAGTACTCATGGTGTGTGTGGTTACAGTGCGCAGTCCCGTTTTACTCTATAACCTGCTTATAAGTGTCATAACTCCCTGACTGTACATATCTCGAAGAATGGTGAAGTTATTTTCTACATTTAAGGAGAAGCCTGGGATGTCTGTTCACGGCAAATATTATTTTTCTTTGTTTGGAAAATGGCTTCAGGCTTTTTTGCCCAGGACAAATATGGCAGAGGAGGATTGCTTTATCGCCAAAGAGGAGCGTGGTTACGGTGTATTGTGTCACTCCCTTTCCAGCCCGTTGTTGTCGTGAGGGAGCTGGGTGAGCGGCTGCCGGGGTGTGATGCTCAATGGAACAGTCCTCTGTCCTTTTGAAGCCTTATGCTCCTGCTGCTGTCTTCGGTAATTATGGTGGATGATATTTCCTCTTCCTTATGTTTAATTTTTTCTCCCCCTCTTCTCCTTCCTAATTGCCATTTCCCGCCGACCTTTTACCATTCTTGATTATTCTTTCGGACATCTGCTGTTCTGATGTCCAGGTGTTTGGGGAGGCACGCTCTCTCACCTGTTCAACTGTGGTACCCGACGTTTCGAGCGAGAGGACACTTTTATTGTCAATCCTCGCCTTCGTTGCTGAACCCGATCTCGACGGACTGATGATTTTTAAGGTGATGATTGTAGGGCATATACTCATGATGATCCCCTGGGGCCCCGTCGTGTCAGGTGTCCAATACTCTAATTGTGGCTCCATGGTGGTATGGGGCTTATTCGTTAATTAAATTATTACCTGCTTGTTTTTGTGCCACTCAATGATCCTCTTACAACTTCCCAGACTTGTGGGATGGGCAACCAAGGCCCCAGAGGTCGACTGAGTTGGAAGACCGGGTTCTGTTGCCCCCACTTCATTAGGCCCAGACCAAGCTACTCTTTTGACCATCCTGACTACACACCCTCCACTCCCCTCCCTCATCTGTGCTAGGGTTGAGCCTCAAACAAATGATGACAACCTTATCACCTGGAGTAGCTCTTTCTCTCATTGTAACGACTATGCCTTTAACCCCCCCCCCCCTCTTATTGTAAGCGCTCGGTGCCATATCCCCCCATCCCCACCCCCCCAGACACACTCGCACGATTCCTTCCAGTGCTAGTACGTTTCATGCCTTATTTGGTCTTGCTATGTGAACTAAATATTTTGATCTCAACTATTTGGATTAAACATGGCCTTACGATTTCTTCCTTCATAAACACCTCGTTGATTCAGTGGATACATCGATTACTTTTAGCCCCACCCATACTGGCACACGTGTTGCCAGTATGGGTGGCATACCAAAATTAACATAATTTATTATAATTATCATACTTTGCCCATAATAGATTTAACACACAATCCTCCCAAACCTTCAAAGGCTGTCACAAACCCATAGGGGAAGTTTGTGTATTGTTAATATTTCACACAGTTAGGCTCCACCCACACACCCATGTATTATATTATTTTCACGAAAGAGAAAGAGAGACAGAGATAATCAGCAATACAAAAGAAAGAGAGAGAGATAGTCAGCAAAAAGTAAGAGACAAACAGAGATAAAACAGCCAGAGACAGGCAAGTGCATGATAAAGGAGTCAGATATATACTGAGACAGATAAATTTTCCGACAAACAGAGGCAGACACAAACGGAGACAGAGAGAGACAGAGAAGGAAGAAGTGGAGAGGGGAGATGTTTGAACAGAGGGAAGGAGAGAGGGTGGGACGCAAGTGGAGCAGGAGGAAACTGAGAGTTTAGAAAGGGAGGGAAAGAGGCGATAAGCGGAGAGGGGGTGCTGGGGAGAGACGAGAGAAGGGGTGCTGGGGAGAGACAAGAAGGGGTGCTGGGCAAGAGTTAATAGGGGGGGGGGTTGCTGGCGAGAGACGAGAGAGGGGGGGTGCTGGGGAGAGACGAGAGAGGGTTGCTGGGGACAGACAATAGGGGGGGGGGGTTGCTTGGAAGAGACAAGAGAGGGGGGTGCTGGGGAGAGACAAGAGTACGGGTGCTGGGGAGAGACAAGAGAAGGGGGTGCTGGGGAGAGACGAGAGAGGGAGTGCTGCGGAGAGACAAGAGAAGTGGGTGCTGGGGAGAGGCAAGACAGGGGGTGCTGAGGAGAGACAAGAGGGGGGGGGTGCTGGGGAGAGGCAAGAAGGGGGTGCTGGGGAGAGACGAGAGGAGGGGTGCTGGAGAGAGACAAGAGAGGGAGTGCTGGGGAGAGACAAGAGAGGGGGTGCTGAGGAGAGACAAGAGAGGGGGTGCTGGGGAGAGACAAGAGAGGGGGTGCTGGGTAGAGACAAGAGGGGGGTGCTGGGGAGAGACAAGAGGGGGAGTGCTGGGGAGAGACAAGAGAGGGGGTGCTGGGGAGAGACGAGAGGAGGGGTGCTGGGGAGAGACAAGAGAGGGGGTGCTGGGGAGAGACAAGAGGGGGGGTGCTGGGGAGAGACAAGAGGGGGGGTGCTGGGGGGAGACAAGAGGGGGAGTGCTGGGGAGAGACAAGAGAGGGGGTGCTGGGGAGAGACGAGAGGAGGGGTGCTGGGGAGAGACAAGAGAGGGGGTGCTGGGGAGAGAAGAGAGAAGGGGTGCTGGGGAGAGACAAGAGAGGGGGGTACTGGGGAGAGACGAGAGAAGGGGTGCTGGGGAGAGACAAGAGAGGGGGTTCTGGGGAGAGGCAAGAGAGGGGGTGCTGGGAAGAGGCAAGAGGGGGGGGGGTGCTGGGGAGAGACAAGAGTGAGGGTGCTGAGGAGAGACGAGAGGGGGGGTGTTGGGGAGAGACGAGAGGAGGGGTGTTGGGGAGAGACAAGAGAGGAGGGGTGTTGGGGAGAGACGAGAGGAGGGGTGCTGGGGAGAGACAAGAGAGGAGGGGTGTTGGGGAGAGACGAGAGACGAGAGGAGGGGTGCTGAGGAGAGACAAGAGAGGGGGTGCTGGGGAGAGACAAGAGTGAGGGTGCTGAGGAGAGACGAGAGGAGGGGTGTTGGGGAGAGACGAGAGGAGGGGTGTTGGGGAGAGACAAGAGAGGAGGGGTGTTGGGGAGAGACGAGAGACGAGAGGAGGGGTGCTGGGGAGAGACGAGAGGAGGGGTGCTGGGGAGAGACAAGAGAGGGGGTGCTGGGGAGAGACAAGATAAGGGGTGCTGGGGAGAGAAGAGAGAAGGGGTGCTGGGGAGAGACAAGAGAGGGGGTTCTGGGAAGAGGCAAGAGAGGGGTGCTGGGAAGAGGCAAGAGAGGGGGTGCTGGGGAGAGACAAGAGTGAGGGTGCTGAGGAGAGACGAGCGGAAGGGTATTGGGGAGAGACGAGAGGAGGGGTGTTGGGGAGAGACAAGAGAGGAGGGGTGTTGGGGAGAGACGAGAGGAGGGGTGCTGGGGAGAGACAAGAGAGGAGGGGTGTTGGGGCGAGACGAGAGACGAGAGGAGGGGTGCTGGGGAGAGACAAGAGAGGAGGTGCTGGGAAGAGGCAAGAGAGGGGGTGCTGGGGAGAGACAAGAGTGAGGGTGCTGAGGAGAGACGAGAGGAGGGGTGTTGGGGAGAGACGAGAGGAGGGGTGTTGGGGAGAGACAAGAGAGGAGGGGTGTTGGGGAGAGACGAGAGGAGGGGTGTTGGGGAGAGACAAGAGAGGAGGGGTGATGGGGAGAGACGAGAGGAGGGGTGCTGGGGAGAGACAAGAGAGGAGGGGTGCTGGGGAGAGACGAGAGAGGGGGTGCTGGGGAGAGACAAGAGAGGGGGTGCTGGGGAGAGAAAATAGAGAAGGTCCTGATAAGAGACAAGAGAGGGGAACGAAGTGAGAGAGTGGTTGGACAGGGAAAGAGGGAGAAGAGAGGAAAAGGTTTTTAGCGTGAAGAAAGTTGGAGAGAGGGAAAGTGGAATAGAGGGGGAAACAGTATTGGAGGTGGGAGGATATTGAAGCAAGGGAGAGAGACCCGGATGTAGTTGAAGAAAGACGAAAGGGGAGAGAAAATGGGGAGATTAGGAGAGACGATGAAGAGGGGTAAAAAGGGTGGAGGGAGAGTGGGAGATGTTGAGGGTGAGTGCTGGGGAAAAGGTGGAGAGTGGTAGGATAGGGGAGCAAGTTTAGTGGGAAGGAGAGTGGGCAGAGGAGAGGAGAGATGTGAACGTTGGAGATGGGGGAGATTTTAAGACGAAGAATGCGGAAAGAGAGAAGAGAGAGAGAGAGAGAGAGAGAGAGAGAGAGAGAGAGAGAGAGAGAGAGAGAGAGAGAGAGAGAGAGAGAGAGAGAGAGAGAGAGAGAGAGAGAGAGAGAGAGAGAGAGAGAGAGAGAGAGAGAGAGAGAGAGAGAGAGAGAGGGAGAGAGAGAGAGAGAGAGAGAGAGAGAGAGAGAGAGAGAGAGAGAGAGAGAGAGAGAGAGAGAGACAGAGACAGAGACAGAGACAGAGACAGAGAGAGAGAGAGAGAGAGAGAGAGAGAGAGAGAGAGAGAGAGAGAGAGAGAGAGAGAGAGAGAGAGAGAGAGAGAGAGAGACAGAGACAGAGACAGAGACAGAGACAGAGACAGAGACAGAGACAGAGACAGAGACAGAGACAGAGACAGAGACAGAGAGAGAGACAGAGACAGAGAGAGAGAGAGAGAGAGAGAGAGAGAGAGAGAGAGAGAGAGAGAGAGAGAGAGACAGAGACAGAGACAGAGACAGAGACAGAGACAGAGACAGAGACAGAGACAGAGACAGAGACAGAGACAGAGACAGAGACAGAGACAGAGACAGAGACAGAGACAGAGAGAGAGACAGAGACAGAGAGAGACAGAGAGAGACAGAGAGAGAGAGAGAGAGAGAGAGAGAGAGAGAGAGAGAGAGAGAGAGAGAGAGAGAGAGAGAGAGAGAGAGAGAGAGAGAGAGAGAGAGAGAGAGAGAGAGAGAGAGAGAGAGAGAGAGAGAGAGAGAGAGAGAGAGAGAGAGAGAGAGAGAGAGAGAGAGAGAGAGAGAGAGAGAGAGAGAGAGAGAGAGAGAGAGAGAGAGAGAGAGAGAGAGAGAGAGAGAGAGAGAGAGAGAGAGAGAGAGAGAGAGAGAGAGAGAGAGAGAGAGAGAGAGAGAGAGAGAGAGAGAGAGAGAGAGAGAGAGAGAGAGAGAGAGAGAGAGAGAGAGAGAGAGAGAGAGAGAGAGAGAGAGAGAGAGAGAGAGAGAGAGAGAGAGAGAGAGAGAGAGAGAGAGAGAGAGAGAGAGAGAGAGAGAGAGAGAGAGAGAGAGAGAGAGAGAGAGAGAGAGAGAGAGAGAGAGAGAGAGAGAGAGAGAGAGAGAGAGAGAGAGAGAGAGAGAGAGAGAGAGAGAGAGAGAGAGAGAGAGAGAGAGAGAGAGAGAGAGAGAGAGAGAGAGAGAGAGAGAGAGAGAGAGAGAGAGAGAGAGAGAGAGAGAGAGAGAGAGAGAGAGAGAGAGAGAGAGAGAGAGAGAGAGAGAGAGAGAGAGAGAGAGAGAGAGAGAGAGAGAGAGAGAGAGAGAGAGAGAGAGAGAGAGAGAGAGAGAGAGAGAGAGAGAGAGAGAGAGAGAGAGAGAGAGAGAGAGAGAGAGAGAGAGAGAGAGAGAGAGAGAGAGAGAGAGAGAGAGAGAGAGAGAGAGAGAGAGAGAGAGAGAGAGAGAGAGAGAGAGAGAGAGAGAGAGAGAGAGAGAGAGAGAGAGAGAGAGAGAGAGAGAGAGAGAGAGAGAGAGAGAGAGAGAGAGAGAGAGAGAGAGAGAGAGAGAGAGAGAGAGAGAGAGAGAGAGAGAGAGAGAGAGAGAGAGAGAGAGAGAGAGAGAGAGAGAGAGAGAGAGAGAGAGAGAGAGAGAGAGAGAGAGAGAGAGAGAGGCAGAGAGGGTAGTGGGTAGGAGTAAGAAATATTTGGTACCTTAAGGGTTATACGTCACATGTTGGTGACTACAAAGAAAGGTAAACAGATGGGGATCTAATTGAGCTCCTCTACTACCGGACAGGAACCCAGGACACAACAGGAGTTTTCCTTCTTAACAGCCACACTGTGGCGCTGAAACAGGCATCTGGCCGCTCTTGGGTATCTGGTAGTGGTAGTGAGTCAATGAGCGGAGAACCCAACTTAAGGATCCCTTATCCCTGGGGCCAAGCGCCGCAATGCTACACCAACAAATGTGTACTGCGTGTATGAATGTATTTTATTAAATTCATTTTAACAATTATTTGTTTAATTCTCCAGGATGAAGGAAGTGAGGTGGTGCTTGGCCTGAGCCACCTGCAGGGAGCCTTTTATTTACTGGGAGTGGGCGCTGTTGTGGCCTTCCTCGCCCTGCTGGGGGAGAACCTCGCCCTGCTGGGAGGGAACTTCGCCCACTGCTGCTCCTCGCCCCAGTAACACCTTCCTCACCCTGCTGGGGGAGAACCTCGCCCACCGCTGATCCACGCCCCAGTAACACCTTCCTCGCCCTGCTGGGGGAGAACCTCACCCTGCTGGGGGAAAACCTCGCCCACTGCTGCTCTTCGCCCCAGTAACACCTTCCTCACTCTGCTGGGGGAGAACATCTCCCACTGCTGCTCCTCGCCCCAGTAACACCTTCCTCACTCTGCTGGGGGAGAACATCTCCCACTGCTGCTCCTCGCCCCAGTAACATCTGCCTCACCCTGCTGGGGGAGAACCTCGCTCACTGCTGCTCCTCGCCCCAGTAACACCTTCCTCACCCTGCTGGGGGAGAACGTCGCCCACTGCTGATCCTCGCCCCAGCATCCAATATAAGAAAAAAGAACCGACACTACAGAAGGGTTATTGTGCCATACGACGCAGTTCCTAATCACATTTACCCCAACACGTGCATAAATCTGTCAAGCCTCAACTGGACTCAATCTGGAGATCCAACGTCAGTTATGTTACCCAGGAAATTGTTTCATAAATCATAATGCGAACATAAGAACAGAGGAAATTACAGAAGGTCTTAAGATCCATACGAGGCCGCTGCTTTCTATATACATCCAATCTAATTCATATATATGTCTGAGCTACACTTGAAATAATCATGGGATCCTACGTCTATTATGTTATGCAGTAATTAGTTCCGCGAATCAACAACCCTGTTACCGAACCAGTATTTACCCAGATTTTTCCTAAATCTAAACTAATCAAATTTATACCCCATTGCTTCGTGTTTTGTCTTGTTTTGATACTTTTAATACCTATTAATATCACCTTGGTTAGGTCCTTTCATCCTCGTGTACACCTCAATCATGCCACTCCTAATTCTTCACCTTCCTAAAGAATGTAATTTAAGCTTTCTCAATCTTACTTTATGTGACACGTTTCTAATTTGCGGCATTAACTTCGTCATAATATGCTAGACGCGTACTAGTGAATTTATATTCATTTTATAGTATTGCGACCAAAACTGAACTCCATAATCTAAATGGGGCCTAACAAGAGCAAGATATAGCTGAAGAACAACACCAAGTGTCTTGTTACCAATGTTTCATTAAATAAATCCTGGGGTCCTATTTGCCATATTACGAACATTTATGTCGGAAATTTCCGACACACAAATAAATACTAACTCCTAGTGCGATAATATAAATTTATTGTTCTAGGAATTATAACTTACTAACATTAATAACAACTAGCCTAGTACAGTCAAAATCTTACTAATATCGGGACCGGTATTACGTCACCCACCCGGTTCCCTCGAGAATAATATATATATATATATATATATATATATATATATATATATATATATATATATATATATATATATATATATATATATATATATATATATTAGTATATTTTGGTAGCAGTCTTTCCTGTAGACATATATTATTAAATATAACCGAAAAAGTAAGAATAATAATTCTAACACGAATTTTCTCAATCTTTCGTACATTTCGTTTCACTGTTGGAGGTAAATCAAAAATCAATTCTCCAAAATTCATTTTTATTTCTAGTCTGACGCGACACGAGCGCGTTTCGTAAAACTTATTACATTTTCAAAGACTTTAGTTCACAAATACACAACTGAATAGAACTTACGCATCTCCGATTTTATATCTACATTTGAGTGAGGTGGAAGGGGTGATGTGGCATTAACACAAGACAGAACAAGATGTGGTATTAATAGGGTATTAATTTCATCAACACAAGACAGAACAAGAGTATTAATAGGGTATTAATTTCATCAACACAAGACAGAACACGAAACAATGGATATTGAATAGAAGAGTTTGTAGAAAGCCTATTGGTCCATATTTCTTGATGCTTCTATATTGGAGCGGAGTCTTGAGGTGGGTAGAATATAGTTGTGCAATAATTGGCTGTTGATTGCTGGTGTTGACTTCTTGATGTGTAGTGCCTCGCAAACGTCAAGCCGCCTGCTATCGCTGTATCTATCGATGATTTCTGTGTTGTTTACTAGGATTTCTCTGGCGATGGTTTGGTTGTGGGAAGAGATTATATGTTCCTTAATGGAGCCCTGTTGCTTATGCATCGCTAAACGCCTAGAAAGAGATGTTGTTGTCTTGCCTATATACTGGGTTTTTTGGAGCTTACAGTCCCCAAGGCATTTGAAGGCATAGACGATGTTAGTCTCTTTTAAAGCGTTCTGTTTTGTGTCTGGAGAGTTTCTCATGAGTTGGCTGGCCGTGTTTCTGGTTTTATAGTAAATCGTCAGTTGTATCCTCTGATTTTTGTCTGTAGGGATAACGTTTCTATTAACAATATCTTTCAGGACCCTTTCCTCCGTTTTATGAGCTGTGGAAAAGAAGTTCCTGTAAAATAGTCTAATAGGGGGTATAGGTGTTGTGTTAGTTGTCTCTTCAGAGGTTGCATGGCTTTTCACTTTCCTTCTTATGATGTCTTCGACGAAACCATTGGAGAAGCTGTTATTGACTAGGACCTGGTAAGGGTAAGGCAGGTCCTAGTCAATAACGGCTTCTCCAATGGTTTCGTCGAAGACATCATAAGAAGGAAAGTGAAAAGCCATGCAACCTCTGAAGAGACAACTAACACAACACCTATACCCCCTATTAGACTATTTTACAGGAACTTCTTTTCCACAGCTCATAAAACGGAGGAAAGGGTCCTGAAAGATATTGTTAATAGAAACGTTATCCCTACAGACAAAAATCAGAGGATACAACTGACGATTTACTATAAAACCAGAAAAACGGCCAACCTACTCATGAGAAACTCTCCAGACACAAAACAGAACGCTTTAAAAGAGACTAACGTCGTCTATGCCTTCAAATGCCCTCTTGGGGACTGTAAGCTCCAAAAAACCCAGTATATAGGCAAGACAACAACATCTCTTTCTAGGCGTTTAACGATGCATAAGCAACAGGGTTCCATTAAGGAACATATAATCTCTTCCCACAACCAAACCATCGCCAGAGAAATCCTAGTAAACAACACAGAAATCATCGATAGATACAGCGATAGCAGGCGGCTTGACGTTTGCGAGGCACTACACATCAAGAAGTCAACACCAGCAATCAACAGCCAATTATTGCACAACTATATTCTACCCACCTCAAGACTCCGCTCCAATATAGAAGCATCAAGAAATATGGACCAATAGGCTTTCTACAAACTCTTCTATTCAATATCCATTGTTTCGTGTTCTGTCTTGTGTTGATGAAATTAATACCCTATTAATACTCTTGTTCTGTCTTGTGTTGATGAAATTAATACCCTATTAATACCACATCTTGTTCTGTCTTGTGTTAATGCCACATCACCCCTTCCACTTCACTCAAATGTAGATATAAAATCGGAGATGCGTAAGTTCTATTCAGTTGTGTATTTGTGAACTAAAGTCTTTGAAAATGTAATAAGTTTTACGAAACGCGCTCGTGTCGCGTCAGACTAGAAATAAAAATGAATTTTGGAGAATTGATTTTTGATTTACCTCCAACAGTGAAACAAAATGTACGAAAGATTGAGAAAATTCGTGTTAGAATTATTAATCTTACTTTTTCAGTCATATTTAATAATATATATATATATATATATATATATATATATATATATATATATATTATATTAGTATATTTTGGTAGCAGTCTTTCCTGTAGACTTATATTATTAGATATGACCGAAAAAGTAAGATTAATAATTCTAACACGAATTTTCTCAATATTTCTTATGCTTCTTTTCACTGTCGATAGTAATTGAAAAATCAATTCTCCAAAATTCATTTTTATTTCTACTCTGACGCGACTTTTGAACGCGTTTCGTAATAACTTATTACATTTTCAAAGACTTTAGTTTACACACACACACAACTTTAACCTGCAAACACTGAACATAGTTTAAACAGCTTTCATTTTATACCTGCATTTGGGTGAGGTGATATGTTACAACAGTTTTGGATGAGGTGAAAACAAACTTTCAATACAAGACAGAACACGAAACAATGGGTATAATATTGAGTAAGTTAAAGGGAAGAATGGAAGTACCTGTAAAGGGCCTATTGGCCCATATTTCTTGATACTTCTATATTGGTTCGAAGTCTTGAAGTGGGTAGAATATAGTTGTGCATTAATTGGCTATTGACTGCTGATGTAGACTTCTTAATGTGTAGTACCTCACAGATATCTAGCCGCCTGCTATCGCTGTATCTATCGATGATTTCCATGTTTTTTGTTAAGACTTCTCTGGTTTTCGCTGTCGTTATCATCGACAGTGAAAAGAAACATAAGAAATATTGAGAAAATTCGTGTTAGAATTATTATTCTTACTTTTTCGGTCATATTTAATATATATATATATATATATATATATATATATATATATATATATATATATATATATATATATATATATATATATATATATATATATATATATATATATATATATATATATATATATATATATATATATATATATATATATATATATATATATATATATATATATATATATATATATTGTGACGGTAACTCGTTGGTGTTAGGCTGTTTCAAAAGCTAGGGGTATGGCCTCATCACATAAAGAAAAAAAAAGAAAAAAGCTGGAACTTTCGTCTGTGGTAAGGTAATGGGAAGACACACAAAACACAAGTAAATTTAACAATGAAATTTTAATTACGTTAGAAAAGCAAGACATGAATAAAATTGGGCATAAAATTGTAACAGACAAATCAATCAAACAAAATAATAAGAATAATCACTGGCAAATGAAAAGTTACGTTAAGACAAGTGAATAATAGCAAAGTAAATTATATTAGTGCAGGAATATTGGCTTCAAGCTGCCACCTCCCTTAGTACACGTAAGCCAAGGCTTAGTCTACCAATGAGACGTGTTAACTTGTGTGGAGCACGAAGGCAGAGCATATTCTGCCTTCCGAAGGTCGCGGTGGCCCAGACATCAGCTCATGTGGCGGGTGGTGGGGCAGGTGCGACGGGCACCAGCCAATCAGCGACAGGCAGGCGATGGACCAGTAGTTTGCTGGTTCACGGTGGCGGAGGCGAGCAGGTGCGCCGGTGTTGGATACGTTTTGCTCTCTGGGCAAAACTTGTTGTTGTACTTGTTGGATATATCTTCTATATTAGTTGTTACTGGGACGTAGTTTGGAGGGAAGAGCAGGCTCAATCTCTCTTTAAAGAGATTATCGTCACAACTCTCCCCCGAAGCCTGCGGTTCTGGAAGAAGTACGTCGTTATGTGGTGGAGTAATAGGTGGAGTCGCTTCTACTTCATAAACTCTGGAGAGGGCATCGGCTATGATGTTGTCAGAACCCTTGATATAGCGGATCTCCAGGTTGAAGTCTTGTAAATACAAAGCCCATCGTAGAAGACGCTGGTTAGTGAATTGGGCTTGATGTAGGAAGCGGAGAGGGTTGTGGTCTGAGAAGATGGTGGTAGACCTGGCACCTTGTAGGTACGGAGCGAAGTGCTGGAGATTCAGGACGATGGATAGTAGCTCCTTTTCAATAGTGCTGTAGTTCCTCTGGTGTGGTTTCAATTTGCAGCTGTAGTAGCTGACAGGTAGAACCTCCTCGCCTCATTGCTGCATCAGGACACCACCAACGCCGGTACCACTGGTGTCGACATGAAGGACGAAAGGCTTGGTGATATCTGGCGAGGCGAGAATGGGATTAGAACAGAGGAGGAGTTTGAGTTGTTCGAAAGCAACGGTTTGCTGCATAGTCCACTTATACCGTTGCTTGGGACTGATTAATAGGATTAGAGGTGTGGCGACTGTACTGAAATTTCTCACAAACCTACGGTAGTAGGAGGCAAGACCAAGGAAGCGCAGGAGCTGCTTCCTGGTGGTAGGCTGTGGATAATGTTGGATGGCTTGAGTGTGTGAGTTTAACGGAGCTAGGCTGCCACTCCCAATAACATGACCCAGATAACGCATTTTACCTTTCGTGAAGGTGGACTTGCCCAGGTTGATGGTGAGGCCGGCTGTCAGGAGCTTGGCGAACAGACGTCGCAGCTGGAGCAGATGTTTACTCCAGGTGTTGGATGCTACGACGATATCATCCAAGTAGGCGAATGTGTTATCCAAGCCCTGGATGACACGGTTGACAGCTCTCTGAAAGGTGGCCGGGGCATTACATAGTCCGAAAGGAAGGCGTTCATATCTGAAAAGTCCAAAAGGAGTGAGAAAGGCAGATATTTCTTTAGCTCGCTCCGTTAAGCACACTTGATAATACCCCTTAAGCAAGTCCACTTGGGACAAGTACTGGGCATTACCAATGGCGTCAAGAATGTCATCTATCCTTGGCAAGGGGTATGCATCCTTTACTGTCACGTTATTCAACTTCCGATAGTCAGTACATAGCCTCACCTTACCTTGGGGTTTTGGCACCAAGATACAGGGTGAGGCCCAGGGGAACTCACAAGGTGTAGCCAGTCCATGATCCAAGAGGTACTGCACCTCAGCACGCATGACTTCCTTCTTGCTAGGGCCGATTCGGTAGAAGGGTTGACGAATCGGCCGGGTGTCGGGGAGCAGTTGGATGTCGTGCTGGGTAACATTACACTCTTGGGGGTCATCTCGGAACAACTCCTGATGTTCTCTGAAGATCTTGACGAGAGGTGCACTATGATTATCCTGAAAGTAGTTGGGAAGATCATTAAGGATTTCTGAATTAGAAAGCGCTGACTCCTTGTCAGTGCTTTCGGGAGGAGAAGCAGGGAAGGTCTCACTGTGGATGTATGGTTCTGTAAAAGTAGAGTAGTTTAACATGACAGTGGGAGGAGTACCATTATATAGCTTCAGGAGGTTGACGTGGCACAGCTGGGTCTTCCGCCGCCTATCTGGAGTCTCTAGAACGTAGTTATGGTTGTTTCTGCACTCCTTGATGCGGTAGGGTCCTGAAAACCTGTTTTGTAAAGGAGAACCTGGGATAGGGAAGTACGCTAGCACGAAGTCTCCCGGCTTAAATTTTCTTACTTTGCTGGTCTGGTCGTAATGAGTCTTCATCCTCTCCTGTGCTTTCAATAGATTATCATCGGCAAAACTGTGGACTCTCTCTAGAATGTGTTGAAGGTTTTGAAGAAACTGGGGCACATTCTGATGCTCACTGAAGGAAGCATCTCATAGAGAGTCTTTGAAAGCCTTGAGTACGGCACTTACGGCCGTAGAGCATCTCATAAGGAGATACTCCTAGGGACTCATTGGGAAGACTTCTATAAATGTGCATTATAAGATCTATTTGCTTATCCCAATCCTAAGAGGTTTCACTACAAAACTTTTTCAGGAGTGCTTTGATAGTCTGATGACTACGCTCAAGAGAACCCTGTGAAGCAGGATGATAGGGGCTGGACAATACCTGTTTGATGTTGAACTCCTCCAGTGTCCTTTTGAAGAGATCACTGGTGAAGTTGGTACCACAGTCGCTCTGAATCTCCCTGGGAAATCCATACTGGATGAAGATCTTCAATAAGTGTTTCACAACCGTAGCAGCCGTAATGTTCTTCACTGGAACTGCTATGGGAAATCTGGTGGTAGGACACAGGATGGTTAAGATATATGCGTTACCTGAACTGGTCCGAGGTAAAGGACCAACACAGTCTATAATAAGTCTGTGGAAAGGTTCCGCAGGCACCTGTATGGGAATCAGTGGCGCTCTGGGAATAGAGATGTTCGGTTTACCTGCCATCTGACATGTATGACACTGTTTTACGTACTGTTTGACGCTATTTACCATACCTGGCCAGTAGTAGTCTTGACGAATTCCATGGTAAGTCTTGTTGAATCCGTAGTGGGAGAGTGCTCCGTGGGCCAGGTGTAGAATAGTGGGCCGCAGGCTGGCAGGAATCACAAGTTGTTCGATGTTGGCCCAATCGTCCTCCTCCTTCAGTTTACTGGGTCTATATCTGCGGTAGAGCAAGTCGTTCTCTAGGAAGAACCCAGGAATACTGTCGGGTTGAGTCTCAGCCTGGAAAAATAATGGTGTTAAGGTAAGATCTTCCCTCTGTAACTTACGGAACTCTAACTTGGACAGATTCGGGGGTAGTTTCTGAGGGTCTTGAGGGACAGCGGTAGCAGTAGAGTCAGCTGGCTGTGGTCGTGCGGCTTGTGCACGGGTGGTCACTAGAACCGGAGGAGAAACTTCGTCACTCTCATGAACCTTTGCTGGAACATACTCGAATATAGGGTTATCTGGCACAGAGGTACACACCTGGGGTTTGTCCATGACGATCAGGTTGGTCGGTTGCAGGTCTTCTGCCAAGTCGTTGCCTAGGAGAAGTTGCACTCCAGGCATGGGAAAAGGCTTTTCCCTGACGGCGACTTGGACTTCTCCGTTCACGAAGGGACAATCCAGGTGGACTCTGGCGAGAGGATAAGGAGTGGTAGCAGTGAGGTCAGTGATGAAGACAGTTTCTCCGGTGTAGGCGATGTTGGGCACAGCCGACTTCAAGATGATCGATTGAAGAGCCGCTGTGTCCCTCAAGATCTTCAGTTTGAAACGTCCCTCCGGATTTGAACCGTTGGCAGAGACTGTTCCAGTATACAGGTGGTTACTGAAAAGAGAAAGATCATTAACATGAACACCAACATTCATCACAGGCTTACCGGACTTAGGAGGAGTTGGTTTGGGTTTTTGCGTGTCGGTGGTTCCTTTGTATTGAGACTTACCACATTTATCTATGGTATGTCCATAGAGTCTACAATACTTGCAGTACAATTGCGAGCCAACTTGATCGGTACTCACTTTCTCGTAACTGTACCACGACTTCTTACTGGAGGATGGTTCTGGTGTCAGCCAGTGGATGAGGCTGTAAGTGTCAGCCGACTTAGCACACTTCAGGTAGTCGGTTTCTTCTTTAGCTGCTAAATATAGACGGACAGGAGGCGGCACACGCCTCAAGAATTCTTCAACTAGCATCAGGTTGACGAGTTCTGTAAAAGTAGAGACATGTGCTGCTTCCAGCCATTTCATAAAATATCTCCGTTTTGTGTTAGCAAACTCGAGAAAGGTAGTGGTACTTGCCTTTAGGTGGTCACGGAATTTCCTTCGATAACTTTCGGTGGAGAGAAGGTAGGCGTCCAACACTGCTTGTTTCAGAGTCTGGTAGTCATTCTCAGACGCCAAAGTACTGAGTGTGACTGCAGCTCTACCTGTAAGATGTACTCTGAGAAGTGTGGCTCATTGGTCGGCAGGCCAACTGAGTTGATTAGCAAGGGTTTCAAAGGTGGTAAAAAACACGTCAACTTCTGCTTCTACAAATGATGGCATTAACTTACTTGCATGTGATATATTAAAACTGACGGGAAGATTGGCAGTAGCTTGCTGGCGTTGAGCGAGGTGTGAAGTTTCCAACGCGAATTCTCGTTGACGACATTCCATAGCCAGAGTAGCTTGTTGCTTGTCATGTTCGCGTTGAATCTCCAATTCGCGTCGTTTTGTTTCAAGCTGTACTCGTTCCCGCTCACGGAATATTGCAACCTCACGTTCCTTGAGGGCGATTTCACGTTCTTGTTCTTGTAAGAGTTTGTAATTCAGTCCTCTTAGCTCGACTTAAAGTCCCTATTTCACCTGCTGGATCTGCACGGAAAGCTTGGAGACGAAACATTGTGAAATTAGCAAATAAATCCACAACGAATATACTGTTGTGATATAGTGAATGTCAGAAACAGGACAACGTGGCAACTGGTACCTATCCTGTGGAATCTTTAACAATTAAAGTTAAGTACATGATGTTAAATGATTAATTTAAATCAAGGTCGCAGGAAATCTTGTACCCGGTACTTATGTAAGAGGATAAGGGCAAGACAATCCTACTAAACAAGTGAAACTGAGTTTCTAAAACAAATGAAACAGTTATTTGCCTCAAAAATAAAATTGGTAGTCCAAGGATGTAGGCATACCTTGCCGAGTCTCTATAGGACATAAGCAAGTTTTCCCACTGAAATTAATATGATACTTACAGAATTAGCGAACTTTTGTGCTCTGAAAAAGAAAGCTAATTCCCTACCAATATGTATGTATCATCATCTCTGACTGACATGTAGGGGTGCGAGGTGTCAACTGGTGACGAGAACTGCTGCTGAGGTCCCAATTCAGCAACTAAAGTTCCTGCTAGAGGAACTATGGCCCTTTTATCCTCCTACAGTCAGATTGCAGAAGATTAGGTGCACTTGACCCGGGGGCAGACCACAGTACCAGGGTACCAATATGATGATCTGTCGAAAATATGAGACTTAATATACTCAGATTAGTCGCCGAAGCTTCAGCGTTCAAGCAAGCTCGGCATCTCACCCATTTAAAGTTTGAGAATAGGTTATATGTCGAAAATATGAGAAATATCCAAGGGACAAAAGATGGTAAACACGAGTAATAACACGGAGGGAGAGATGACCAATTAAGAGTATGACTGAGGCCTACAGTCACCACGTAATCCAAAGTTGTCTCACCTTCACTATATGCTACTCTCGGAATGCACAATACACACAGCATCATATAAAAATGAAATTGAATATGAAAAATAGTAAAAGCTACGTTACCAAAGCCGAATACGCTTACCATAAATTACTACTTGGCACCAGTACCTGAGTGAAGCTCCTAGGGCAGGTCCCCACTTTATGTGACGGTAACTCGTTGGTGTTCGGCTGTTTCAAAAGCTAGGGGTATGGCCTCGTCACATAAAGAAAAAACAAAGAAAAAAAGCTGGAACTTTCGTCTGTGGTAAGGTAATGGGAAGACACACAAAACACAAGTAAATTTAACAATGAAATTTTAATTACGTTAGAAAAGCAAGACATGAATAAAATTGGGCATAAAATTGTAACAGATAAATCAATCAAACAAAATAATAAGAATAATCACTGGCAAATGAAAAGTTACGTTAGGACAAGTGAATAATAGCAAAGTAAATTATATTAGTGCAGGAATATTGGCTTCAAGCTGCCACCTCCCTTAGTACACGTAAGCCAAGGCTTACTCTACCAATGAGACGTGTTAACTTGTGTGGAGCACGATATATTCTGCCTTCCCTAGGTCGCGGTGGCCCAGACATCAGCTCGTGTGGCGGGTGGTGGGGCAGGTGCGATGGGCACCAGCCAATCAGCGACAGGCAGGCGATGGACAAGTAGTTTGCTGGTTCACGGTGGCGGAGGCGAGCAGGTGCGTCGGTGTTGGATACGTTTTGCTCTCTGGGCAAAACATGTTGTTGTACTTGGTGGATATATCTTCTATATTAGTTGTTACTGGGACGTAGTTTGGAGGGAAGAGCAGGCTCAATCACTCTTGAAAGAGATTATCGTCACAATATATATATATATATATATATATATATATATATATATATATATATATATGTCGTACCTAATAGCCAGAACGCACTTCTCGGCCTACTATGCAAGGCCCGATTTGCCTAATAAGCCAAGTTTTCCTGAAATAATATATTTTCTCTAATTTTTTTCTTATGAAATGATAAAACTACCCATTTCATTATGTATGAGGGAATTTTTTTTTTATTGGAGTTAAAATTAACTTAGATATATGACTGAACCTAACCAACCCTACCTAACCTAACCTAACTTATCTTTATAGGTTAGGTTAGGTAAGGTAGCCAGAAAAGTTAGGTTAGGTTAGGTTAGGTAGGTTAGGTAGTCGAAAAACAATTAATTCATGAAAACTTGGCTTATTAGGCAAATCGGGCCTTGCATAGTAGGCTGAGAAGTGCGTTCTGGCTACTAGGTACGACATATATATATATATATATATATATATATATATATATATATATATATATATATATATATATATATATATATATATATATATATATATATATATATATATATATATGCGGAAAATCCACAGAGAAATATGAAATGAGGTGAACGTTTTGGATTTGTTAAAGCCTTTGTCAACACCAGACTGACTGGTGTTGACAAAGTCAACACCAGTCTGGTGTTGACAAAGGTGTCAACTGCTGACAACACTACTGGTGTTGTTGACAAACACCAACACCAGTAGTCAGTCTGGTGTTGACAAAGGCTTTAACAAAGCCGAAACGTTCACCTCATTTCATATTTCTCTGTGGATTTTCCGCATAAAATGATCAGTGTTTTGTGATCGTCAATTGCATATATATATATATATATATATATATATATATATATATATATATATATATATATATATATATATATATATATATATATATATATATATATATATATACATATATATATATATATATATATATATATATATATATATATATATATATATATATATATATATATATATATATATATATATATATATATATATATATATATATGTCGTACCTAGTAGCCAGAACGCACTTCTCGGCCTAATATGCAAGGCCCGATTTGCCTAATAAGCCAGGTTTTCCTGAATTAAAATATTTTCCCAAATTTTTTTCTTATGAAATGATAAAGCTACCCATTTCATTATGTATGAGGTCAATTTTGTTTTATTGGAGTTAAAATTAACGTAGATATATGACGGAACCTAACCAACCCTACCTAACCTAACCCAACCTATCTTTATAGGTTAGGTTACGTTAGGTAGCCGAAAAAGTTAGGTTAGGTTGGGTTAGGTACTCGAAAAACAATTAATTCATGAAAACTTGGCTTATTAGGCAAATCGGGCCTTGCATAGTAGGCTGAGAAGTGCGTTCTGGCTACTAGGTACGACATATATATATATATATATATATATATATATATATATATATATATATATATATATATATATGTCGTACCTAGTAGCCAGAACTCACTTCTCAGCCTACTATTCAAGGCCCGATTTGCCTAATAAGCCAAGTTTTCATGAATTAATATATTTACTATAATTTTTTTCTTATGAAATGATAAAGCAACCCTTTTCTCTATGTATGAGGTCAATTTTTTTTTATTGGAGTTAAAATTAACGTAGATATATGACCGAACCTAACCAACCCTACCTAACCTAACCTAACCTATAATTATAGTTAAGGTTAGGTTAGGTAGCCAAAAAAATCTAGGTTAGGTTAGGTTAGGTAGGTTAGGTAGACGAAAACACATTAATTCATGAAAACTTGGCTTATTAGGCAAATCGGGCCTTGAATAGTAGGCTGAGAAGTGCGTTCTGGCTATTAGGTACGACATATATATATATATATATATATATATATATATATATATATATATATATGTCGTACCTAGTAGCCAGAACGCACTTCTCAGCCTACTATGCAAGGCCCGATTTGCCTAATAAGCCAAGTTTTCATGAAATAATTGTTTTTCGACAACCTAACCTACCTAACCAAACCTAACCTAACTTTTTCGGCTACCTTACCTAACCTAACCTATAAAGATAGGTTAGGTTAGGTTAGGTAGGGTTGGTTAGGTTCGGTCTTATATCTACGTTAATTTTAACTCCAATAAAAAAAAATTGACCTTATACATAATGAAATGGGTAGCTTTATCATTTCATAAGAAAAAAATTTGAGAAAATATATTAATTCAGGAAAGCTTGGCTTATTAGGCAAATCGGGCCTTGAATAGTAGGCCGAGAAGTGCGTTCTGGCTACTAGGTACGACATATATATATATATATATATATATATATATATATATATATATATATATATATATATATATATATATATATATATATATATATATATATGTCGTACCTAGTAGCCAGAACGCACTTCTCAGCCTACTATGCAAGGCCCGATTTGCCTAATAAGCCAAGTTTTCATGAATTAATTGTTTTTCGACTACCTAACCTACCTAACCTAACCTAACCTAACTTTTTCGGCCACCTAACCTAACCTAACCTATAAAGATAGGTTAGGTTAGGTTAGGTAGGGTTAGTTAGGTTCGGTCATATATCTACGTTAATTTTAACCCCAATAAAAAAAAATTGACCTCATACATAATGAAATGAGTAGGTTTATCATTTCATAAGAAAAAAATTAGAGAAAATATATTAATTCAGGAAAACTTGGCTTATTAGGCAAATCGGGCCTTGCAAAGTAGGCCAAGAATTGCGTTCTGGCTACTAGGTACGACATATATATATATATATATATATATATACGTATATATATATATATATATATATATATATATATATATATATATATATATATATATATATATATATATATATATATATATATGTATATATATATATATATATATATATATATATATATATATGTCGTACCTAGTAGCCAGAACTCACTTCTCAGCCTACTATTCATGGCCCGATTTGCCTAATAAGCCAAGTTTTCCTGAATTAATATATTTACTATAATTTTTTTCTTATGAAATGATAAAGCAACCCTTTTCTCTATGTATGAGGTCAATTTTTTTTTATTGGAGTTAAAATTAACGTAGATATATGACCGAACCTAACCAACCCTACCTAACCTAACCTAACCTATATATATAGGTAAGGTTAGGTTAGGTAGCCAAAAAAAGCTAGGTTAGGTTAGGTTAGGTAGGTTAGGTAGACGAAAAAACATTAATTCATGAAAACTTGGCTTATTAGGCAAATCGGGCCTTGAATAGTAGGCTGAGAAGTGCGTTCTGGCTATTAGGTACGACATATATATATATATATATATATATATATATATATATATATATATATATATATATATATATATATATATATATATATATATATATATATATATATATATATATATATATATATATTAAATACGACCGAAAAGGTAAGAATAATAATTCTAACACAAATTTTCTCGATCTTTCTTATGTTTCTTTTCACTGTTGATGGTAATTAAAAAATCAATTCTCCAAAATTCATTTTTATTTCTAGTCTGACGCGACACTTGAGCGCGTTCCGTAAAACTTACTACATTTTCAAAGAATTTAGTTTACACACACACACACAACTATAACTCAATAGAGCTTAAACATCTTCGATTTTTTATACCTGCATTTGGGTGAGGTGATATGTTACAACAGTTTTGGATGAGGTGAAAACAATCTTTCAACACAAGCCAGAACACGAAACAATGGGTATTGAATGGAAGTAATTGCAGAGGGCCTATTGGCCCATATTTCTTGATGTTTCTATATTGGAGCAGAGTCTTGAAGTGGGTAGAATATAGTTGTGCATTAATTGGCTGTTGATTGCTGGTGCTGACTTCTTGATGTGTAGTGCCTCGCAGACGTCAAGCCGCCTGCTATTGCTGTATCTATCGATGATTTCTGTGTTGTTTGCTAAGATTTCTCTGGTGATGGTTTGATTGTGGGAAGAGATTATATGTTCCTTAATGGAGCCCTGTTGCTTATGCATCGTTAAACGCCTGGAAAGAGATGTTGTTGTCTTGCCTATATACTGAGTTTTTTGAGGCTTACAGTCCCCAAGAGGGCATTTGAAGGCATAGACGACGTAGGTCTCTTTTAAAGCGTTCTGCTTTGTGTCTGGAGAGTTTCTCATGAGTAGGCTGGCCGTTTTCTTGGTTTTATAGTAAATCGTCAGTTGTATCTTCTGATTTTTGTCTGTAGGGATAACGTTTCTATTAACAATATCTTTCAGGACCCTTTCCTCCGTTTTATGAGCTGTGGAAAAGAAGTTCCTGTAAAATAGTCTAATAGGGGGTATAGGTGTTGTGTTAGTTCTCTCTTCAGAGGTTGCATGGCGTTTCACTTTCCTTCTTATGATGTCTTCAACGAAACCATTGGAGAAGCCGTGGTTGACTAGGACCTGCCTTACCCTACAGAGTTCTTCGTCGACTTGCTTCCATTCTGAGCTGTGGCTGAGAGCACGGTCGACATAAGCGTTAACAACACCTCTCTTGTACCTGTCTGGGCAGTCACTGTTGGCATCTAGGCACATTCCTATGTTCGTTTCCTTAGTGTAGACTGCAGTGTGGAAACCTCCGCTCCTTTCCATGACTGTTACATCTAGAAAGGGCAGCTTCCCATCCTTCTCCATCTCGTAAGTGAAACGCAACACAGAACTCTGCTCAAATGTTATATTATATATATGTTATATATGCTCATGTTATACTAAATGTTACGATTACATTTGAATGTTTTCGATTGCCGTGATAAATTAAATTTTCATAAATTTCGATTTGTTTTTATTTTGATTTAATTATTTTGTGTGACATTGCGTTGGAATAGAGCTGTGTTGTTTACCATAACGTTTATTTCGCAAGTATAAGTAAAGATGTCACACCAGTAACAGGTAAAATCATTCATTTTCGAAGACACGGCGCCATCTGTTGCATGTAAGTGTAACACAAGCTATTCTAAATATGATATGATTCTATTTCAATGTTTCTGATTGCACTGGCAAATTGAATTTTCATACATTTCGATTGACTTTCATTTTGATTTGATTATTTTGTGTGACATTGAGTTGGACTTGAACTGTGTTGTTTACCATACCGTTCATTTCCTAGGTATAGTTTATTTTTGTATTTTTTCATTGTTTCATTGTGTTTTTTTAAATGTTGTTCTTATATTTCAGTGATGGGAACATCAGATCATTTAATGTTCCCAGATATACGCCTGCTATCGCTGTATCTATCTATCGATAGATACAGCGATAGCAGGCGGCTAGATATCTGCGAGGCACTACACATTAAGAAGTTGACACCAGCAATCAACAGCCAATTAATGCACAACTATATTCTACCCACTTCAAGACTCCGCACCAATATAGAAGCATCAAGAAATATGGTCCAATAGGCCCTTTGCAGTTACTTCCAGTCTTCCCATTAACTTACCCAATATTATACCCATTGTTTCGTGTTCTGTCTTGTATTGAAAGTTTGTTTTCCCCTCATCCAAAACTGTTGTAACATATCACCTCACCCAAATGCAGGTATATAAAATCGAAGCTGTTTTAAACTCTGTTCAGTTATAGTTGTGTGTGTGTAAACTAAAGTCTTTGAAAATGTAATAAGTTTTACGAAACGCGTTCAAGTGTCGCGTCAGACTAGAAATAAAAATGAATTTTGGAGAATTGATTTTTCAGTTACCATCAACAGTGAAAAAGAATATAAGAAACATTAAGAAAATTCGTGTTTGAATTATTAATCTTACTTTTTCGATCATATTTAATAATATATATATATATATATATATATATATATATATATATATATATATATATATATATATATATATATATATATATATATATATATATATATATGTATATATATATATATATATATATATATATATATATATATATATATGTCGTACCTAATAGCCAGAACGCACTTCTCAGCCTACTGTTCAAGGCCCGATTTGCCTAATAAGCCAAGTTTTCATGAATTAATGTTTTTTCGTCTACCTAACCTACCTAACCTAACCTAACCTAGCATTTTTTGGCTACCTAACCTAAAATTACCTATAAATATAGGTTAGTATAGGTTAGGTAGGGTTGGTTAGGTTCGGTCATATATCTACGTTAATTTTAACTCCAATAAAAAAAAATTGACCTCATACATAGAGAAAAGGGTTGCTTTATCATTTCATAAGAAAGAAATTATAGTAAATATATTAATTCAGGAAAACTTGGCTTATTAGGCAAATCGGGCCTTGAATAGTAGGCTGAGAAGTGAGTTCTGGCTACTAGGTACGACATATATATATATATATATATATATATATATATATATATATATATATATATATATATATATATATATATATATATATATATATATATATATGTCGTACCTAGTAGCCAGAACTCACTTCTCAGCCTACTATTCAAGGCCCGATTTGCCTAATAAGCCAAGTTTTCCTGAATTAATATATTTACTATAATTTTTTTCTTATGAAATGATAAAGCAACCCTTTTCTCTATGTATGAGGTCAATTTTTTTTTATTGGAGTTAAAATTAACGTAGATATATGACCGAACCTAACCAACCCTACCTAACCTAACCTAACCTATATTTATAGGTAAGGTTAGGTTAGGTAGCCAAAAAAAGCTAGGTTAGGTTAGGTTAGGTAGGTTAGGTAGACGAAAAAACATTAATTCATGAAAACTTGGCTTATTAGGCAAATCGGGCCTTGAATAGTAGGCTGAGAAGTGCGTTCTGGCTATTAGGTACGACATATATATATATATATATATATATATATATATATATATATATATATATGTCGTACCTAGTAGCCAGAACTCACTTCTCAGCCTACTATGCAAGGCCCGATTTGCCTAATAAGCCAAGTTTTCCTGAATTAATATATTTTCTCAAATTTTTTTCTTATGAAATGATAAAGCTACCCATTTCATTATGTATGAGGTAATTTTTTTTTTATTGGATTTAAAATTAACGTAGATATACGATCGAACCTAACCAACCCTACCTAACCTAACCTAACCTATCTTTATAGGTAATGTTAGGTTAGGTAGCCAAAAAAAGCTAGGTTAGGTTAGGTTAGGTAGGTTAGGTAGACGAAAAAACATTAATTCATGAAAACTTGGCTTATTAGGCAAATCGGGCCTTGCATAGTAGGCTGAGAAGTGAGTTCTGGCTACTAGGTACGACATATATATATATATATATATATATATATATATATATATATATATATATATATATATATATGTCGTACCTAGTAGCCAGAATGCACTTCTCAGCCTACTATGCAAGGCCCGATTTGCCTAATAAACCAAGTTTTCCTGAAATAATATATTTTCTCAAATTTTTTTCTTATGAAAAGATAAAGCTACCCATTTCATTATGTATGAGGTCAATTTTTTTTTATTAGAGTTAAAAGTAACGTAGATATATGACCGAACCTAACCAACCCTACCTAACGTAACCTAACCTATCTTTATAGGTTAGGTTAGGTTAGGTAGCCGAAAAAGTTAGGTTAGGTTAGGTTAGGTAGGTTAGGTAGTCGAAAAAGCATTAATTCATGAAAACTTGGCTTATTAGGCAAATCGGGCCATGCATAGTAAGCTGAGAAGTGCGTTCTGGCTACTAGGTACGACATATATATATATATATATATATATATATATATATATATATGTCGTACCTAGTAGCCAGAACGCACTTCTCGGCCTACTATGCAAGGCCCGATTTGCCTAATAAGCTAAGTTTTCCTAAATTAATATATTTTCTTTAATTTTTTTCTTATGAAATGATAAAGCTACCCATTTCATTACGTATGAGGTAATTTTTTTTTATTGGAGTTAAAATTAATGTAGATATATGACCGAACCTAACCAACCCCTACCTAACCTAACCTAACCTATCTTTATAGGTTAGGTTAAGTTAGGCAGCCGAAAAAGTTAGGTTAGGTTAGGTTAGGTAGGTTAGGTAGTCGAAAAACAATAAATTCATGAAAACTTGGCTTGTTAGGCAAATCGGGCCTTGCATAATAGGCATAGAAGTGCGTTCTGGCTACTAGGTACGACATATATATATATATATATATATATATATATATATATATATATATATATATATATATATATATATATATATATATATATATATGTCGTACCTAATAGCCAGAACGCACTTCTCAGCCTACTATTCAAGGCCCGATTTGCCTAATAAGCCAAGTTTTCATGAATTATTTGTTTTTCGACTACCTAACCTACCTAACCTGACCTAACCTAACTTTTTCTGCTACCTAACCGAACCTAACCTATAAAGATAGGTTAGGTTAGGTAGGGATGGTTAGGTTCGGTCATATATCTACGTTAATTTTAACTCTAATAAAAAAAAATTGACCACACACATAATGAAATGGGTAGCTTTATCATTTCATAAGAAAAAAATTAAAGAAAATATATTAATTCAGGAAAACTTGGCGTATTAGGCAAATCGGGCCTTGCATAGTAGGCTGAGAAGTGCGTTCTGGCTACTAGGTACGACATATATATATATATATATATATATATATATATATATATATATATATATATATATATATATATATGTCGTATGTATGTCGTTTATCTGGCGAGCTCAGATAAACGCCGAAGCGGGTGCGTCTGACAGTGGTCGAGACCTCCTCTGAAGTCTATTATATTATTATGCCTTCTGTGGTTGTTCCAAAGGCATGCTTGACGAGGATCGCGAAGAAGATGCCGAACAGGGTTGGAGCAAGAACACACACCCTTGTTTAACACCACTGTTGATGTTGAATGGTTCAGAAGTTGAGCCGTCGTACACGACTGTTCCCTTTATGTTCTTGTGGAACGATTGTGTCATGCTGAGTAGGGTGGGTGGGCAGCCAATTTTGGCCAAGATCTTGATGAGTCCGTCCCTTCCCACGAGGTCGAAGTCCTTTGTAAGGTCAATGAAGGCGAGGTACAAGGCTTTTCTCTGCTTCCTGCACTTTTCTTAAAGCTGTCTCAGGGAGAACACCATGTCAGTAGTCGACCTCTCTGCTCGGAAACCACACTGTGACTCAGGGTACACTCAGCAAGAATCTGAAGCCTGACCAAGACGACCCTGGCGAAGAGTTTGCCGACTATGCTGAGGAGGGAGATGCCACGATAGTTGTTGACATCGCTTCTGTCACCTTTATTTTTGTAGAGAGTGATGATGTTTGCATCTCTCATGTCTTGTGGCACAGGCCCTCCCTCCAGCACTGGCACAGATGTTCATGAAGCTCAGTTTTAAGTTTTCCACGAGCGCACTTGAGAACTTCAGGCGGAATCCCGTCGTCTCCTGGGGCCTTCCCTGAGGAAAGTGAATCCACTGTTTTATCAACTTCTTCCACAGTCGGTTCATGATCAAGTTCTTCCATGATGAGCAGGCACTCGATTGCATCCAAGGCTTCTACGCTAACCAAGTTATCTCTGGAGTAGAGTTCGGAGTAATATTCCATCCAGCGATTCATCTGTTGGTCACGGTCTTTAAAGATCTCTCCAGTGGCTGACTTTAGAGGAGCCGTCCGGTTTTGTGTAAGGCCTGTTGCCTGTTTGATCCCTTCGTACATGCCTCTTATGTTGCCGACAGTGACCGCAGTCTATATGCTGGAACAGAGTCGGAGCCAGTAATCGTTAGCACAGCGTCTCGCAGTTTGTTGAACTCTACTGCGGTCAATACGGAGGGCCTGTAGGTTCCTTTCTGAGGGCAGGTTCTTGTAGGATGAGAGAACTCGTCTCTTTTCCTCTACGAGGGGTAACAGTTCCACTGCACTGGTCTCGAACCAATCTACTGGCTTGTTCTGCCTTTTACCGAAGGTGGACATGGCAGTGTTTAAAATAGTGTCCCTGAGATGTGACCACCTCTCACTTGCGCTATCGCAGGGTGGTACAGTAAGGGCATTTACGAGCACAACAGTGAATTCCTCCTCCTTGTGAAGGTCTCGGGTCATGTTTACATTAATGCGTGGTCTTCCTCCTTCTTTGCTCTGTGGATTTTCCGGGGCTGGAAATTTACTCGGCAAACGACGAGAGAGTGGTCGGTGTCACAATCTGCGCTCTGGAAGCTGTGGGTCAATTTGACGTTTCTTAGATTGCTACGCCCCGTAAGCACCAGGTCAAGTTGATGCCAATGCTTAGACCTGGGGTGTCTCCAGGAAACCTTGTGCTGGGGCTTGGTGTTGAAGAAGGAATTGGTGATGCAGAGATCATGAAGAGAGAAGAACTCCAGGAGGCGCTGCCCATTATCATTCAACTTCCCAAATCCTAACTGACCCAGGCAGGAAGGCCAAGAGCTGTGATCAGAACCAACTCTTGCATTAAAGTCTACCAGGAGGAAGACTGGTTCTTGTTGAGGTATGTCTCTGAGAGTTAGGCCGAGGTCATCATAGAACGTGTCCTTCGCTTCGGTAGAGGTCGGTCTTGGTGCGTAGGCGTTGATGAGGATGACCATTCCTGCTGCTGTAGGAAGCTGAAGTTTGATGATCCTTGCAGACCCCTCCGTGGGCAGTACTATGGACCCTAACAACCTGTTCCTGATGACAAAGCCAACGCCATGCTCCCTTACCTCTTCTGGAGGTTTGCCCTGCCAGAAGAAGGCAAATTCCTTCTCCCGTATGCTGCCGGTAGCGGGCAGACGTGTCTCCTGCAGGGTGACTGTCCATCTGGAGCCTGCGTAGTTCATTGTTGATCACAGTTGTCTTGTGGGCGTTGTTTATTTCCAGTAGATCTTCCAAGAGACCCGGTGTCATGGTCCTTACATTCCATGTGCCCAGTTTGAGAGCTGGATGGCTCTGTTGTTTTTTTTTTTTTTTTTGCCTGGTGCATGGTTGACGATCCGCTTATTGAATTGTGGCCTAAGCTCCACGCACCCAGTGGAGCAGGTGGACCGTGGTGGGACAGCACCTTATTGGCTGGGGGCTGCCCAGCTTGAGGCGAGCGGTAGCTGCCCTATGAAATTGGATGATTTCTCCCACCGACGGAAGCAACCCCTGGCGCCTCACTCTACGCCAATTGAGTGGTAGGGTTATCACCGGTAACTGTCGCTTCCTGTGTTGAGCCATCGCCAAGACGATGTTGGAGTGTCTTCTCCAGGGCAGAAGCCTGGGCAGTAATTATGGAGAACCGGTTGTGTCGTGACGCTGAACCCCGGTTCATTCCGAACACAGCGATTACACAACACATAACACCTTGCCTCAGCAACCGTTACTACCACCGTGTACTCCTACACACACCAGACCCTTGAGGCGTACCACTAGGTTTGTACTGGAACACAATGAATGAACATACGGAAGGTATTTAAAGGCCGTCGGATTTTGTCATTTAATTACAAAGAATAGACTCTGACAAATAATACTATATTAATTAACATACTCTATTAGGTCAATACACTTCCAATACCCATAGACCACTTGACCTCCGCGATCACCACCCACACTCGTAACTTCCGCCTAAGTCCCTAATACGGAATGATTACTACAACGCTCCCCACCCGGTTAGTCTTACATTCAATACTCACATACTGCAGACTTAACTTGGTCACTAAGATCACAACAGGCTCTCGCATAGCTGTCTGCTACACTTCGCTGCTGCCACAACCGGAGACCTCCGAGGACTTCCTAGTTCCACTTCCACAACCAGACTGACTCCAGTCAGCCATCTACCTCAACCATTTCACCCCACCTCTCAAGGAAGGTATAATCCGATTAACCTTATCCCTAGAGAGGTAATCTTGTTCCTAGAAGCCTGACGAAGAATAATTCCTCTTTCCAGGAATTAATCATTTGGCTAAACAGCTTCGGTCTTAATCCATTGACCTTTCTTAGATATGTGATCCATAGTCTGTCTACTTACATGTACTTTCAATCATCATTCGTTAAGTGTTGTAGTAATGATCCTCTAGCTAATAATTCCTACTAACTTGTGGATTACAACACCACTCCCCTCCTTAAACACGCATATGTCCCCATATGCATCATTGCAATGGTTCCATTAGTGCAAGGACCTGGAGGATGCACCCACCATATATGTACAACTAAAAAATCATCCAATAAGTTCATCATACACACAATGAAATAAATTAAAATTTTCCCCGACATAACTCACAACACTTCTCCAACATATACATTATATTCACGTCATAGCACAGGTAAAATAGTCTGTAATAATTGTTCCCATCTCCAACAATGCACATATACCTAAACTGCTGACATATAATTACATACAAACATAACCATAAAATTACATGGACCAGAATGCTGCCACTTAAACAGAAATGACACTAGTCATTAATATATACACAACACATATATATCTAAGGTTCTTCATCCTTAGTAATAAGTTAATTACAATTTAACATCTTGCCCTGTACTGTTAACATAAGGGCTTACAATGATCACACAATGTTTCACTGGCCTCCTCCACAATTGGCAGCATCACTTCTCTTGTCTTCGTGTCCCATGGTTGCTCGGTCATAGTTCCTCCATGACCCAGACAAAACCCAGGCTGTCCAGCCTGGTGAATGTTGTCAATGTCCCATCGTTGCTCTGAGCTAACGTGATCCTAGCCTCCAGAGCAACGGAGATTCCTACCCCAGGGTCATGTTCCCTAGGGTCTGTGCTGACGTCTCGTTCCAGGGCACCAATCCCAGAACGCTGTAGATACCTCACAGCTCTCTGGTCATCCTTCCTTGCTGTGCTCACCACAGCTGTAGCACATTACTCTAGGCCCATCCGCCCAGAGTGTGTCCACCTGTATTCACACCTTCCCGACCGCTGTACCTGCAAAATATTCCCTCGGAGCCCCCTGGCTCGATCCCATTATTACATAACCCGCTCGGCTCCTTACTCTCTCCCCGTATATAGCTTGAGCGCAGCTGCAAAACCATTGCAGCTGGCCCTTATCCCTGCTTGATGTCAGGGGGCGAATTTCGCCTATAACGTCACGTTGGCTTCACTTCCTCCCCCTTTTTTTTCTAGAATTACTGACTGTAGCCTCATGGCTTCCCTTCTACTCTACCTGAAGCTCTGTGACATGATCCCGGGGGACCTTCTCAAGCCTAACACTCAGTAATGGTGCCGATGAGGTAATATACAGTATATACATACACATACATTATCACAATAAATACCTCATTAAAATAATTTCACACTTATGTCACTAAAACATCATACTGCCACTGGCTCGCCTCTAGCGAGATTCCTGTAACAACTTAATAAGAAATTAGTATATCTACTTCGCTCGTCCACTGCAACCACCAACACCTGAAATTTTGAAATTCTACATTATAATCTTATCCATAAGACTTACCCACTCCGACACACCATCACCTCTGGTCAACCCAACCACTGATGACCTCATTATAACACCACACTCCATACCAGGCGTCCAAACGCCACAACACTACACCACCCACTACACATGCTACTCTACACCACACTCTACACACTACCCCACACTCTACAAAACTACCATGCCCATGCACCACTACACACCACACTCTACACACTACCCCACACTCTACAAAAACTACCATGCCCATGCACCACTCAACACCACACTCTACACACTACCCCACACTCTACAAAAACTACCATGGCCATGCACTACTCTACAGTACATACTATGCTCCTTCTGTGTTCATGACCCCACGAGAGCGGGTCGGATAGCGATGTGTCACCGTCGCCTGTGGACCTTGTCCTCGGTCCTGCGAAGGCTGCTCTGTGTTATCTACCCTTGATTGCCAACTCCTCGTACCCCTACCTATGTTCTCAGCCGCTGGTGTGCTCTCCCCTGGCACACTCCCCGTAGGGTATGGCTCCTCACTTGCCTGACCGGTCAGTGTATAGACGCGGTCTGGGTGACAGGAGAACACATGCCCTGTGTTTAGCACCTTAACCTTCACTTCTGCATTCTTTTTGCTAATTACCCGACATGGCCCCACAAACTTGGGTGCCAACTTACCTTCTGCCTGAGCGTGCATCTGCTTCACGAATACCCTATCACCTTCATTGATCACCTTTGCTTGGACCTTGTTCCGCGCATTATAATATGCCTCTGCTACCTCTGTCGACTTTCTTAAATGTAGTTTCACCAAGTCAAATGCCCTGGTTGCTCGCCTACAGACAACACTTTTGAAGTCTAACGCATAGCATGGCGGTTGCTTGCTTGTGAACGTCGTGAACGGAAGTCGGGGATCGAACCCATGCAACAAAAAATGCGGGGTTTCTCCCACCGACCTATTGAACGCCGTGTTGAGCGCCGACTCCACCATCGACAAACTCTGATCCCATGCAAGCACATCATCAGCAGCCAAATGCCGCAGAATACTGATTACTTCAGCATTGTGTCTTTCAACCAAACCATTCGCCGATGGTATATATGCCAGCACTGGAGTATGTTTGAATTGATACACACTCGCGATGCTTTGAAATACTTGATTGATAAACTCTGACCCTTGGTCTGACACAACTTGTTGAGGAGCCCCAAACCTGGTTAACACACTTTCCACCATGGCCTGGGTCACATCCTCTGCCGACTTAGAACGGAGTGCACTCACCACAGTGAACCGTGTGAGTGCATCCACTGCTACAAATATGTACCTCGCCCCTGAATGAGCTTGTGGTAGCGGCCCAATGAGATCTATGTGTACTCTCTCGAAGGGAGTACTCACCTCCGGCCACCTACGCAAAGGTTCCGCCCCCAACCTATGTGCCTTGTACCTCAGACAACTGTCACAAGAGGCTACATAGACCTTGATATCTTTACCCATGGATGGCCAATAGAACCTTTGACGTGCCCTCTGCAACGTCTTGGACTCCCCTCCATGGCCTGCTGCTGGGATGTTATGACACAGATACATTGCAGTCCTCTGGAACTCCGGTGTCAAGACTGCCTGGTATACTGGTTCAGACCGTATACCCGAAACCCTACCAAGATGATACAACACCTCATCTTCAACCACAAACTCATCCACTGGGGCTGGAAGTGACTTCCTCAACTCCGCACGCTGACCCCTCAAAAACTTCCTTACCTCCCCCCACAGGGGGTGACCTTCCTGACTCCGTATCAACTCCCTCACATTCCACGACACATCTTCCTCCCCCCTTTCACTCACCACTGCTACATTGTGACACCTTGACAACGCGTCAGCGACCACATTGCTTTTCCCTGGTACATGTTCAAAGTTTGTAATGTTAAACTCTGAGAGCGAGGTAACCCACCGTGCCAGCCGCTGACAAGGCTCCTTGGACTCGAACACATACTTAAGGGGTTTGTGATCGCTTCTGAGCCAAATTTCATGTCCAAGCAAGATGTACCGGTTTCGTTGTAATATGAATGTGATCGCTAGCGCTTCCCTCTCAATCGTACTATAGTTCCTCTCTGCAGGACATAGTACTCGTGAACAAAATGCAATGGGACGCTCCCGTCCTCGCTCATCCACCTGAGCTACCACACCACCTATCGCTGCGCCAGAAGCATCCGCATACACCAGAAACGGTTTGCTAAAATCTGGGTGCGCCAAGATACTGCGAGAGCTGACAGCAGCCCTCAGTACCTGGAACGCCTGCTGTTGTTCCTTCCCCCACACGAACTCTGCAAGTCCACTGATCTGATGTAATGGTCTTGCAATTTTTGAAAAATCTTTAATAAATCGCCGATAATAGCTAACCAACCCCAGGAAAGATTTGCACTGTTTCTTGTTCTGTGGAACTGGGAACTCTTGAATATCCCTGGTTTTATCTGGCAATGGACTGATACCCACCGGCCCACTGTATGACCCAGGAATGTTACCGATTCTCCAAAAAAAACTGCATTTTTCGAAATTCACTTTGAGGTTGTGTGACCTCAACCTTAGCAAGAGTTTCCTCAAATTATGCATGTGCTCCTCTAATGACTTTCCCAGTACGATTACGTCATCGAGGTACAGCAACGCTGTGGGACCTATCAACCCCGATAATACACTCATCATTAGCCTACTGAACACAGCAGGTGCTGACTTCAACCCGAAAGGAAGTCGTTTATATTGCCAGAGCTCGTTGGAAGTGGTTTATATTGCCAGAGGTCGTTGGAAGTGGTTTATATTGCCAGAGGTCGTTGGAAGTGGTTTATATTGCCAGAGCTCGTTGGAAGTGGTTTATATTGCCAGAGCTCGTTGGAAGTGGTTTATATTGCCAGAGCTCGTTGGAAGTGGTTTATATTGCCAGAGCTCGTTGGAAGTGGTTTATATTGCCAAAGCTCGTTGGAAGTGGTTTATATTGCCAGAGCTCGTTGGAAGTGGTTTATATTGCCAGAGGTCGTTGGAAGTGGTTTATATTGCCAGAGGTCGTTGGAAGTGGTTTATATTGCCAGAGGTCGTTGTTGCACGCACTAAACGCTGTGACTTCCCTCGACTCTTCCTCCAACGGTATCTGGTGATACCCACTGAGCAGGTCTAATGTGGTAAAATATTGTGTACCCTTCAAGTGTGTCAATGTGTCCTGTATGTTAGGTAATGGGTATGCTTCGTCTTTCGTCAGCTTGTTTATTCTGCGGAAATCTACGCATAACCTCACTCCCCCATTCTTTTTCCTGACTACTACGAGAGGGCTGTGCCACGGTGAACTGGATGGTTCAATGATATCATGCTCCCTTAGCTGGCTTATCTCCTCTTTCACCTCCCTCTGGTGTGCCACTGGTATGCTATATGCTCTCGTATATACTGGATGTGCGCCCTCTACGTCAATTCTATGTGCTCCTTGAGTAATGCACCCTGGGGGTTCCCCTCTCAACGCAAAAACATCCGGGAACTCCCTGACTAAGCCCCTTAAGGCTTCCTTAACCTCCCTTTCCATGGACATCCTATCCACTATTCCCATTAATTTATCCATTCTATCCTCATCGCCCTCACTCTGACTTACTGACATGGCTGCAATAATCTCCTCCACAGGGTGCCCCCACGCTACCTGTGTATGCCTACTCAAGGTGACTGGCCACCGAGAGGGATTAAAAACCCTCAAACGAATTACCCCTTCATTTATGTCTTCAATAGTCTCCATTATCACCAACCCTGCTGGATTATCCAATGGCTCAATTTGCACAACGTCTACTCCCTTGGCTTTACATGCCATTTTAATCACTAAGGACGCTTCTCCCGGAATGGTGACATCCTTGGGTACCGTGACTGCCCACTGTATATTCTGGTCCCCAGCCGAGTTACCACAGTTACCCCTCACTACTGCTACTCCTTCTCTACTCCTCACCTTGTTAACGTCTACCGCTTGACCCCCACATACCAATTTATTCCCCCTTGCGCTGAACGCTATGGTACATGAGTATTTTTCGAGGAAATCAATTCCCAAGATAATGTTGGTATGTTTCAGCCCTATATCCTGTATTACTACAAAACTATGTTTAAACCATCTATCTTCTAGCTGGAAATCCACAGTTGTCTCACCCAACACCCGCAACGCATTATCCCCCACCGCCGTTAATCTCCTGTTGTTAGGTATCAGCCTGACGTCTGATCCTAACACGCTACGACTCATGATAGACACGGAAGCACCGGTGTCCACCAAGGCTGTATAGATAGTGCCCTTTAACCGTAAATGCACCTTTATGGGATGACCCGACCCGACGGTACACAACCACTGTCCGCCACCCCCTACTGTACACACTGGGTAATTAGGCGGAACAAAAAGCTTACACTGCCAGGCCAAGTGACTACCGTCACCACACAGCTTACACACTTTTGTCTGCTTAGGTCGTTCTGGCTCGTGTTTACCTGCAGTGTACCCCGTTCCCCGGGGATACCCTCTACCGGTACCCTGGTTCTGGTGGTACATTCCTGTTGCTCCCTGAGCAGGCGTGTATCGTGGTGGAGCAGGAGTGAACCTGCCTCCACGTGCCCCTTGATTATAGCCTCCTCGCTGCCCACGAGTACCCTGATGGGGTCCCCACGACACCCCACTCGTATTGTGTCCCTGGAACACCCTTGGCTCCCAGCCCTTATTATTGTTACGTCGAGGAGCACCTCGCCCCTTGCCCTTGGAATGTGTGACCCCCGCCGCGGGTCCATCCTCAACTGGCTGAGCTACTGGGGCCCAGAGCTGAGCCTGTCTCTCTTGCGTGTCTGCAAGATTTGCCTGTTCCTTAGGGGACACTTCTTTGAAAATGTCATCCTCTGTCAGTTTATGTGTCGGGCTATTCTCCGCCCAAAACACTGCATGTTTCACCGCTTCCTTAAAAGACTTAGCTTCCCTGCAGTGTAACGCACTTTCCCGTGGTAATGCACCGAAAAAAACACTCCGTTGCATAGAATCTCTTACTACCCCCGTGAACTGCGTTTCCGTCCGCTCAATCACATCACCCAAGAGTCTTATTCTATGGCCAAACGCCCTTAATTGTTCCCCTGGTTCTCGTTTAAGTGCAGCTAACTGAGCCTTTAGTTCTACTGCATCGTGCTGCACATCGTAATGATCTATCAGTTCCTGCTTAAACTCGCTATAACTATTTATTTCTCTAATTTCCGCCGAGTTGAGCAGGGTCTTTGCTTCCCCTTTCACCTTGGAATATGCCAATGCAATCTTTGCCTGATCCGACCATGACCCCACACTAGTCGCCTTCTCTAGAGCAAAGAAAAATGTTCTAATATCCGTCAGTAACTGACCTTTCGAATCCCGTTTGGCGCCCCAAAACGTGGGTATGTCTCCATATACCTTAGGTCCTGCATTAGTCGTCTCATGCGTGCTCAACACATTTTTCAACCACTGTGCAACCTGCCCAATTGTCTCTGACGCTGCCGCCTGCGCCGTAAGCAACGCCGCCGTGTTATCACCACTCTCACCCTGACCGACATTACTCGTGGCCTGGCCACTGGCGCCCCTATTACTACCCGTACCCGTCATGGCTACTCGCCCCTTATGTGCTCGTGTATGAACCAGCTTGACGCTTTACCGTACAGTAACCTTACTTGGCCTTATTCCCTTAATCTCACTAGAATCACTTATAATTTTAAGCCTCCATTAACAACGTCACTTATCAGTTATCCACACTACTGTTTCCACCCCTTAGGGGACCTTTCCCTGCCGCACAACGTGGCCACTCCACTTGGCCACACACCTTGGCCCCACACCCCACTATGGCCACTCACTGGCTCGATCGATAGTCGATTGACAATCTTGCTCGATTGACAAGAGTTTAGCCAAATGATTAATTCCTGGAAAGAGGAATTAATCATTTGGCTAAACAGCTTCGGTCTTAATCCATTGACCTTTCTTAGATATGTGATCCATAGTCTGTCTACTTACATGTACTTTCAATCATCATTCGTTAAGTGTTGTAGTAATGATCCTCTAGCTAATAATTCCTACTAACTTGTGGATTACAACACCTGTTGCCCATGCAGCAGATCCACCCTCTCCACACCACCGATGTGATCCAAGGGAAGGGCAGGCACGAGTACGCTTGGCACCAGTGTCTTCGCAAGAGTTTTCAGAATGTAACTGTAAACAACTGCAAACTGCCTTAGGGACAAGACAGCAGAGGTTTGAATTCGGAGTTTTCCTGCCCCCTAGATGAGCTGCCTTCCCAGGCTAACGAGTCCCATCTGCCCGAAGCAACTGGTTTTAAGGCGCCAGAGGCCCGCCTTCGCCCCTTCTGTTGGTAGACGTAGTTCCGCCAAGCCACTCGAGCAGGCCTGGAGCTGGAATTGGTTGTTAGAGGCTGTTTGAGGCGCACACCATCAGGGGCACTTTACAGGCTGTGGGAGCTTAGCTCTAAACCCCCCCCCCCCGCTATGAAAACCCTTGGAACCATACAGATTTACTGCTATTATACGTAAGTGCCCTTTGACAGGTGGAACACAATAGGAACAAGAATTAACACTTGTAACCTAGCACTGCATTACATGAGCTGGATGCCAGCCACACCAACAAAGTGGATCGACTGGCTTATTCATTCGTGTTCATACTGGCTGTCTTTTATATAATAACAATAACATAAGGCCTGACCATTTTAGTTACATGTGTTGTTTAATAATGTAGTGAATGTCTACTAACCAATAATTTATATGGTTGACTGCATATGAACCATAAACCTCCCAGAATGTGAATTATGAGACATTTTAGAAATACAGTCCACTTTATCATGCAATTTACTATCTAAAAAAATTAATTAACATAAAATCTATATCAATTCATTTAAACTAAATAAGTATATATCTCAAAGGTTAATTCTCCACATTAATTCATTCGATCTGGATCCATATTAAAGGGGTTCACAACGAACCAGAAATACTATACTGGTCAATCAAATTAAATAAACTAGTGCAATAAATCAGTAAATAACAATATTAGAAATATTGCCAGTCACAGACCGGCGGCTGTGACCCGCCATTAGCACAAGAACGCCCTGCCTAGCCTCACTGCGGCTTCAAGGTCACCCACCAATTTCGTGGCACATATTTGCGGAGTGACAGCGCTTAAATAAATCCAGCCAATTTATGGTTACGCTTTCGCGAGTTTATATACACTAAATTTGTGGCATTAATTTTGCGAGGTCATTAATAACAGATGTCATTAATAACCTCTAGATAATACTAGAAGTTAAATAAGAGGCTAACATCACCACTTGTGTGTATAATTTCTCTTAAATAAAAACATATTTAAAATATATATTGCACTATTCCTCAATACAATATTTACTAATTGCCAACCCACTACAGGGTAGGATATTTGCATTGACTAGTGATTATTGATAACCTAGTCCCATATTACCATGACTAGTTGAACTAATTATTGTTCATTTCTAGTCCCATTTATTACCATAGTCTAGTTGTACTACATTGAACATTCTAGCACTATTAATTAATGATGCAGTCCCTATTTTGGGTGTAATTATGCCAGCTCAAGTTGAGTTGTGAATCTATAATTATCTATTTTATAATTGTTTACCTTTAATCATTGCACCTTCGAGTGATTATTTTTTTTTTACATGCAAGCATGCAAAGTAAATACAATAAATACAATAAAACAGCATAACAAAGCAAAAACAAAAGACCACCGGCCAGAAGGTCCGACAGCAGAATCGAAACAACAAGCATAACTAGAGAAAAACAGCATACATCAAGACAAATCAGAACACAAGAGAAACAACGGAAACAAGCAAGCAAAGCACAAAACAAAATAACACATGGAATAATAAAACAAACATAATCATCATGACGTACAGGTAATGCATAAAAAGAACAACATAAAATATAATAAGAAAATCAAAATATACAAAAAGCCAATAATAAAAAAACACAAGCCACACAGGGCACACTTACAACACAAAACATTATAAACATGAACACTCACAACTAACCACCGGCCTCGCAATAAACAAAAGGAGAGGCACGAGTACAAGACACAATAGGGCAAACATTACAGCCAGAGGGGCATACAGTATTACATAATCATAGAAACAAATAATTATTGGATATACTTGCCCGGGAACCGGGCCAGCAGGAACCGCACATTGAATGCTTCCCTTTGCAACCACTCCCTAGGGTCCAGCTCATTCACTGGGGAAGCCATAACCTCCGGAACCCTGGCAACAACATCAGCACACAGGGGACCCAGATGGAAGTACTGACGAGGCACGTAGTTGCCACGCCTCCCCACATCCCCCTCCCCTTCATCCGCCCTTCACAAAATTGGGGGTTAATACCAGAAGTAATCTACTCCCAGTACGCTTCATCGAGGCTGGTTGTTCCTCGAATAAAAATTAGTAATTCTACTAAATACTATTAAGAAACATTAGATAAATTGATTACTGATAAAAGATTATATATTGATTAACCAAGCAACTATTCTCATTTGATCTTTATGAGGCTAACATATTACGTTAAATATCTCAAATCAAATAAACTAAATCCTTTCGATTGATTTAGATTTTTCTCAATCAAAGAAATAAGAGAAAAGATTTCAGCTGCTTAGCTGTAATAGTGAACGGAGAGGTAGAGGTGCAATGGCGTCGTCTGCTACTTGCTGCAACACGTGAGTTCAAGCATGGCGTGGGAACATGATGACCACGACTGCTTACAACACAAGCTGAAATTTCAACTGTATATAATCATGAGTTACACCTACTATCTAATATCCTCACTATGCCATATAAGGAATAAATTTAATTCCTTATGGACGTACTTATTGTTTGGGGAGGTCGTGTAGCATAACGATGGACAGTGCACAGTACAAGGATATAAAAAGAAATCTCATTATATAACCAAAACTATAGCACTTAAACTGCTGGTTGTCCACCGAAGCAATTCCAGGTTGCTACTGTAGCAATTGCACGCTCCTAGGCCGATTAACTGCAAGGGCCTAACGTAGTATTGGTGGAAATCGACTCTCCCGGGACGCACGATGTGAATGTTGGCGTCTCTCGCTCGTGTCTTAATGGCGAATAATAGATTCACGATGTAATTGTTGGCGTCGTTGCTCGTGGCTGGAGAAGGAATAATGGCGGCTTCTCTGCCCACCCTCAACTCGTTTCACGCATTCACAACAGAAATTACTAATCATGGATAATTCTTTTCCGTGTAATTACTGATGTAACGCGTTAATGAGAACCGGGTTGCAATTATAGGGAATTAAATAATAACATATTCTCGTTAAATGGTGTTAAACGAGAAATGGAGATAAAATTTATCTCCTCCATAGCATTCGTACATAACAGATGAAACTGCTACTTGATAATAATTTCAGTTAATAACTCTCGGTTTTGGATTAATGGGAGCTATATTATCCGAAGTTAATTACTGTACGGAATACTGATAATTTTAGAGAACCACATTCAATTCTCTAACATATTGGTAATAAATATGTTTAAATGTACATTATCTGACGCAATCCTGTCTCTCGATGTCGTGAGAATATTAGTAATAGGCTCAGATAAAGAAATATTAATTCATGTTAACACTACCGTTAGTGAAATTAATAACTACTGTAATTAGTATATAATAATGATGTATTATAATACAATGGTAGTGTATTAGTGTTGGAAATTTCCAACAGCACCCAGACTAAACGGCACAATTAGAGGAGTTTCAAGAACGTCTGGGTAGAGTTACACAATGCCAAGAGCAAATAAATACAAATCCATTAACAGGTCAGCATCACGCAATATTATTTAACAAGAAATTAAACAGTTCTCAGATAATTTATCCACAATCTCTGTGGATTCTGAAAACCCAGAACCTGAGGCTACTGAATTAACATGCCTCCAAACTGAAATTAACGGTGAAGCTGAACTAGACGTAGAAAATGTAAATCAAATTTGCGACAGCACTAATTTCCCAGTCCAGCTCCCTATGGATAATGCTGACAATTAGAAAACAGTCATACATCTAGTACTTCAATTGCTGGACTTACCTCAACCTGATCAGACTGCTGACTCATTACAATCCTTCAGCATGATGTTTGAGTCACTATTAAGAACATTCAGTCTTAAGGTTGACATAACCACTAGTGAGTGGATACCGAAGAAGTCATTAAACGAAAGTTGTCCAGCGATATACTAGATCTATTATAGACATATCAATATAACACCATCCTGACAGTACAGGACATCACTGAAGGTTTGCGTTCCGTTATAGACAAACGACGAGCAAATGAGGAAGTTAAAGCATCTTGCAAGCCTTCAGAAATAGTAAATAATAGTAAATTAAAGGGTAAAACAAATACCCCAAATCAACATCAGTCAAATACTTTCATACCAAGTTGGAGAAAATCTGGCAATGAGGACACTTTTGCAGCGGATTCCTCCAAGCCTATTGTTAATAGTTTAACAAACCGGTAACTCACAAGCATGCAGTAGGCCGGGGGGGGGGACATGTATGTTCTGCAAAAAGAAACATTCAACATATCGTTGCACCAATTATCTTGATAAAAACACTCGTATTAAGCGACTCTAGGAACTGGGGAAATGCACAAGGTGTCTCAAATCGCACAACATAGACTATTGTGAGACCCAACTATACCCCTGCAACAAGTGTAGAAGAGAATTAATTGGGAATTGTTAGGGGACCTTTCTACCAACATCTGGACAAGAGAGCCAGGGCGTGAGTGGAGGAGGGCCAGGAATCACCCATTGTTAATTTTAACAAGTCACTGGAGCCGAACAGCTCAAATAAAACTCACTTGGACGGAGTGTTATGGAGAGAAAATTAGTGCTTCCATTATCAACACACAGTCATCATCTAAACAAGGGAAGTGTCCAATTCCGAAATCTTATCTAGTCATTCCTGGCCAGTAATGTCAGGTTGATAGTATAATTCCAGTTAGGACATGAGACAGGGACCAACCCATGGTGAGCAAAATTCTCATCCTTTTTTTTCAATATACTTATATTTCTCTGATATAGCTGTCATATTTATAGGATTACTGCTACAAAGATATTTGACAGGTGCAACAGAAGAGGAACAAGAATTAACACTAGTAACCAAGTATTCCAGTACATGAGCTGGATGCCAGCCACACCAACAAAGTGGATTGACTGGCATATTCATCTGTGTTCATACTGGTTGTCTAGAATATAACAACAATAAGATAAGGCCTCATCATTTTAGTTACACGTGTAGTTTAATACTGTAGTGAATATCTACTAACCAATACCTTATATGATTGACTGCATATGAACCATAAATCAGCCAGAAAGTGTAAGGAAAGTGATTTCTGAAACATTTTAGAAATACAGTCCATTTATCATAAATTTGCTATCGAAAAATATTAATTAACCTAAAATATATATTCTATATAAATTTATATGAACTAAATAATTATAAATCTTACAGGCTAATTCCCCACACTGCGCATATAACATTGCTTCTGCGTCGATAACATGAATTCTGACTCGATAATACGGATTTCCCATCGATAACTTGGATTCAACGACGATAACATTGATTCAAGGATGATAACATTTACTCTATGTCGATAACATTGATTATGCGTCTATAATATGGATTCCACATCGAAAACAGGATTCAACGTCGATAATATTGATTAAATGTCGATAACATGGATCCTGTATCGATAACAGTGATTCTGTGTCGATAACATTGATACTGGTTCGATAACACTGATTCTGGGTCGATAACACTGGTTCTGGGTCGATAACACTGATTCTGGGTCGATAACACTGATTCTGGCTTGATAACACTGATTCTGTGTCGATAACACTGATTCTGTGTCGATAACACTGATTCTGTGTCGATAACACTAATTCTGTGTCGATAACATGGATTCATCGTCGTTTACATTGATTCTGGGTCGATAACATGGATTTTGCATCTATAACATGGATTCTTAGTCGACAACATGGATTCTGCGTCGATAACATGGATTTAACTTTGCTACATTATCAAAATGATGATTTAATTTTGATTTATCGTCGAAATGTTATTTTCTCAAATTATATTCAACATTACTCGAGCATGTTTTGGCCACTGGGAGAGTGAATGAGGGGAGGGAGGGAGGGAGAATGAGGGGGGAGGGAGAGCGAATGGGAGAGATGGAGAGAGAATTATTGGTTGAAACAATTGAATGGAGAATGTTAGAAAGGAAGGGAGAATAGAAGAATGGGAAGGAGGCCGGAATAGACTGTAAAGAAGGAAGTGAAAGAGTATGTGAAAATAATAGGGAGAGAGAATGGAAGAGTGAGAGGGAGGGAAACTGTGTCGTAGGGATAGAGAGAGAGAAAGAATTGTAGATAGGCAGGAACAACTAGAGGGAGAATTGGAGGAAGGATGAATGGGAGAGCAGCAGGGAGTGAGACTGGGAGAGCAGCAGGGAGTGAGACTGGGAGAGCAGCAGGGAGTGAGACTGGGAGAGCAGCAGGGAGTGAGACTGGGAGAGCAGCAGGGAGTGAGACTGGGAGAGCAGCAGGGAGTGAGACTGGGAGAGCAGCAGGGAGTGAGACTGGGAGAGCAGCAGGGAGTGAGACTGGGAGAGCAGCAGGGAGTGAGACTGGGAGAGCAGCAGGGAGTGAGACTGGGAGAGCAGCAGGGAGTGAGACTGGGAGAGCAGTAGGGAGTGAGACTGGGAGAGCAGGAGGGAGTGAGGGCGAAAATATTCCAGAGCGGCTGCTTGCCTCGTGTGGTGGGGCTATAAATACTAGAGGCTGGCGAGAGATGGATCAGTCACTCAGTGTCCAGAGCACGGCAAGATTCACCGTCTCCTCTGTGTCAAGGGCACGGCAAGTCGCCGTCTCTTCCGTGTCTAAGGTAACCACACAGGTTCAGTGTTGTTAGGTGCATCTGACAGTGTTGTTAGAAGCGTTTATGTAATGGTCGCGAAAGGAAGGTTTTCCATTAGGTATTAGTAGTATTCTTACTTTAGTGAATTCCATGACAAGTGAAAGTCTAAAAAATGTCCGTAGGGCCTACGCATTTCACAAGTACATGAGGAATAATTGATAGAGTTCTGTCTCAAATATTTGCATTATCAAGCACGTATTCTGTGCAATATAATTTGCGAATTTTCACACATATGAAGCGTGTGTGTTGATTCAAATTGTCTTGCATTGCATTACGATATCAGCTGGAAATATTATTTACTCACTGGAGAATGCCAACAATTCCACCTTCTAATTAATACAGAAGAAAGTAATATGATGTGATATGAACAATCAAACTTTTTTCATAAGTAACGAGCTAATTGATTTTCGGCATCATGTGCTATGTATATAATAAATAATTTTATTGCAGCAACTTGGAAATATTTTAAGTACCATATCAACTATATTAAGCTGCTACTGGAACTTGCTTAAAAATAAAATTAACTGTATCGAGATGTTATACGTATACAGAATACTCCTATTTAACAGAGCCTTTTTGATGAAGATGCGGTCAAGAAATTATCTCTACGAGAACTCTTACCGCGCCCAGATTGTGTGGATGTGGATATGTGGCGTGTCAGCGAGGGAAATATCTCACCAGATCGGGGTCAGCATTTCTACAGTGTATAGGTGGATCAGACGTTGGCAGAAAGAAGGCACTGTGCAAACACGACCTTACGGTGGTGGATCTCTCTCGACATCCGGAGAAGATGGACTATGTCTCCCGACCTCTTGGGAAAGTTGGGGATATCTCCCGACCACCTGGGAAGGTGAGAGATGTCTCGCGACCTCCTGGAAAGGTGGGAGATATCTTCCGACCTCCCGGGAAGGTGGGGGATGTCTCCCAATCACCTGGGAAGATGGGAAATGTCTCCGTGCCTCCGGGGAAGGTGGGGAATGTCTCCGGGCCTCCTGGAACGGTGGTGGGATGTCTCCGGACCTCCAGGGAAGGTGGGGGATGTCTTCAGACCTATAGAGGATCAGATGGTGCCGCGGTGACTACCACTGTCCAGGTGCAGCCTTCGGTACCATCTTTCTCAACATCTGAACATCCAACACTATGTATACATACTGTGATCCCCCATATGTCAACATTTCTGTCTGGCCAAGTTAATTATTTTAAACTCTAATGACCGTGTAACGTGACTTTTACAAAATATTAAATGAGCGCTTTTTTAATATCCTTCGCGTAAAAGGTGACTATTGAGGCTTTGAATGAGTTAAAGTTGTCAACTTAATTATATTTTGGGGAATTTAATTTGACTTCAAATACATTTAAAATCAACATTTAAACTAGTTACACAACAATATTAACTGGTGCTTTAGAAAACATTATCAGCCATAATGTATTTATTTTGATTCTTGTAAGAACCAGGTGAACTTATATTATGTTCCCCTACACATAATAACTTATCTATGTGGAGGGGAACATTCCTGATGGTTTTCGTTTTATTGCCTCCACCACAACACCTGAGACGAAATATAAATGTTTACGACACATTTTAATTATGGATTAATTGTGAAGTGGAACATATGAAGCCAAAAGGCTTAAACAGGGTTTCAGTATTGCTTACGCTAAGTTTATTAGTGATTAAACCCGTGACTTATTGGCATTGGAAAATGGATATAATTATTACGTTCCCAATTATAATGTGGTAATTATCAGCAGAAACGCTAGTCCGTATATCTATGTAAATTACGAGACACATTTCGTACTCATTCTCTGTTTGAACTTCGTAACGAACATTTGGTAAAGATTATGTTGATGGAGTATATAACAAAAGGCTTAACAAAGACATTCCTCTGACACCGACCCTCTGTAAAAGTTACTTCTTATTTTATCTTGATAATTACTTACCCCTGATCTTGAAGTTATGCAGCAGCGCACGGGTTATATAAAGCCAGCAAGCACACAACAATATTTTTTGCCTTGAAATCACGAATATACAAACGCGAAAGATAAGGAGCTATTGACAATGAACAAATGACTTATCAATACTATAAAATCTTTTCGACTTTCTAGGTCATAGGGAAAATTAATGATTAAATTTGAAGTTAATTGTGTAAAGTCTGATAAATTACCATCATAATAAAACATTTACTGCACAGCTGTTTTAATTCCTGATAAATGGACGTGAGAATTTTTAACGGTTGGTTTTGATGTATTATAAATTAAGAAAATTAATTTATATCAAGTTATTGTAATTAACATCTAAATATTAATAATACCGAAATAAATGATAATTATGTAACTAAAAATATTAACTGTAATGACGATAATATTCCTGCAGATACAAATAATTATGAATAGTAACAATAAATAAAGTGTAAATTATTAAAATACAAAATATAGATATAAGAGAACGATAATCGATAATGATCGTGATGCCGTGGTCAGATGTTGGAAAAGATACTGCCGAAGACTGCACCCGGACAGTGGTAGACACCGAGGCATCATATGATCCCCTGTGCGTTCGGAGACATCCCCCACCTTCCCCAGAGGTCCGGAGACATCCCCCACCTTCCCCAGAGGTCCGGAGACATCCCCCACCTTCCCCAGAGGTCCGGAGACATCCCCCACCTTCCCCAGAGGTCCGGAGACATCAACCACCTTCCCAGGAAGTTCGGAGACATCCCCCACCTTCCCAGGAGGTCCGGAGACATCCTCACCTTCCCCAGAGGTCCGGAAATATCCCCCACCTTCCCCAGAGGTCCGGAGACATCAACCATCTTCCCAGGAGGTCCGGAGACATCCCCCACCTTCCCCAGAGGTCCGGAGACATCAACCAACTTCCCAGGAGATCCGGAGACATCCCCCACCTTCTCCAAAGGTCCGGAGACATCCCCCTACCTTGCCCAGAGGTTCGGAGACATCCCCCACCATCCCAGGAGGTCCAGAGAAATCCCCACCTTCCCCAGAGGTCCGGAGATATTCCCCACCTTTCCAGGAGGTCCAGAGATATCCCCCATCTTCCCAGGAGGTCCGGAGACATTCCCCCCCTTTCCCAAGAGGTCCGGTGACATCCCCCACCTTCCCCAGAGATCCAGAGACATTCCACACCTTCCTAGGAGGTCCGGAGACATCCCCCACCTTCCCCAGACGTCCGGAGACCTCCCCCACCTTCCCAGGAGGTCCGGAGACATCCATCCCCCACCTTCCCCAGAGGTCCGGAGACATTTCCCACATTTCCAGGAGGCCCGGAGGGCCCGGAGGCATCTGTCACCTTCCCAAGAGGAGCGGAGATATACCCCACCTTCTCAGGAGGTCGAGAGACATCCACCACCGTAAGGTCGTGTTTGCACAGTGCCTTCTTTCTGCACACGTCTGATCCACCTATACACTGTAGAAATCTGCCCCGATCTGGTGAGATATTCCCCTCACTGACACGCCACATATCCACATCCACACGATTTGGGCGCGGTAAGAGGTCTCGTAGAGATAATTTCTTGACCGCATCCTTATCAAGAAGGCTCTGTTAAACAGGAGTATTCTGTATATAACATCTCGATACAATTAATTTTATTTATAAGCAAGTTCCAGTAGCAGCTTAATATAGTTGATATGGTACTTAGAACATTTTCAAATTGCTGCAATAAAATTATTTATTATATACATAGCACATGTTGCCGAAAATCAATTAGCTCGTTACTTTTACATAAAAAAAAGTTTGATTGTTCATATCACATCATTTTACTTTCTTCAGTATTAATTAGAAGGTGGAATTGTTGGCATTCTCCAGAGCGTAAATAATAATATTTCCAGCTGATATCGTAATGCAATGCAAGACAATTTGAATCAACACACACGCTTCGTATGTGTGAAAACACGCAAATTATATTGCGTGTTTTATTAATGTCAATTAAAGGATGTATGGAGACATCCTCCAACTTCCCAGGAAGCCCTGAGACATATCCCTCCTTCCCTGTAAGCCCGGAGACATTCCCCACAATCCTAGGAGGTCCGGAGACATCCCCCACCTTCCCCAGAGGTCCGGAGACCTCCCCCATTTTCCCCAGAGGTCCGGAGAAATCCCTCACCTTCCCCAGAGGACTGGAGACATCCCCCACCTTTCCCAGAGGTCCGGAGAACTTCCCCACCATCCCCATAGGTCCGGAGAAATCCCCCACCTTCCCCAGAGGTCTGGAGACATCCCCCACCTTCCCCAGAGATCCGGAGACATCCTCCATCTTCCCAGGAGATCCGGAGACATCCCCCACAATCCCAGGAGGTCCAGAGACATCCCCCACCTTACCATTAATAGGGGGGCCCGGAGACATCCCCCACCTTACCAGTAGATCTGGAGACATCCTGGTTGCTAAACGTTTTGGCGGGTCGTATTCCAGTGAAAATTAAGAATAAGGACCTGCCCGAAACGTTATGCGTGTCTGTGGGTTTACAATAATGTAAGAACTGTTGTATATATGTATATAAATATATACAAAATATAAGTTGTTTGTCTACACATATGATCTGATCATCACATGACTTAGTTACAATGACCACCACAGAGTGACAATGACCACCACAGAGTGACAATGACCACCACAGAGTTACAATGACCACCACAGAGTGACAATGACCATCACTGAGTGGCAATGACCGTCACTGAGTGGCAATGAGCGTCACTGTATATTGTGGTTACTTTTTGTGGGTTAACTAACGTGAATGTACCATTTGAGGCCAGAAGTGAGGCTGTACCACGTATGGCAGGAAGTATGGATATACTACAATTAGATACCAGAACACTAAAAACATGAGAGGAGGAATAATATTTTCTGATTCAACGTCTTCTCTTAAAGCACTTGACAACATATCTTGCAAGACAGACTGTAAGAACTTCATAAGAGAAATGATAAATATCCAACTCGTTCAACGGAACAAATGGTTTAAAATATCTTGCGTATGGATTCAATCTTACATAAATATTGCCTCCATAATGATACAGAAATTGCAGCCAAATTAGCGTGTAACACGCATGAAGTTTAATTAGAGTTCTGTTGTAGTTGTCAAGATTATATTGTACCAAACACTCAAGTCTAATAGAGGAGAAAATATTTCCTCCCAAAAGCTAGAAAGCACCAATATAAAAATCTATGATTTGTTTGGATCCAAAACCTACGTTTACTGGCAGCACAAAACGTCGATCAGACTGTGCGACACAGTGTTTGCCAGGATCAGGTTTGGTTACCGTTACTTGTGGCAGGTTTCTACAGGAGACGAATCTCACAATGCTGAGAACTCCAGGTGCAAACTCTGTGAGCAGGAACTGGGTTATGATCTCACACATACTACATGATTGATCGTTCAGATATTAGCCCCTTTTGACCTGCCGGCATGAAGCCTTGCTTTCACTTTAATGACTCTCGTGTTCTTTAAGATAACATACTTCTGATAAAATACCCTGTTATGACTAACCATCATGCGACATGGTCACTTTTCAGTATCACTGCTACTATTCACTCTTGTGTTCATGATGATATCCTCATAGTGCACGCAAAGTTTGCCAGTGCAGACTACTTATCACATGGCTCTGTATGACTAACCATTCTGTGTGATGAGGATTTTTTAACATCACATCAGGGAGCCGGTCGGCCGAGCGGACAGCACGCTGGACTTGTGATCCTGTGGTCCCGGGTTCGATCCCGGGCGCCGTCGAGAAACAATGGGCAGAGTTTCTTTCACCCTATGCCTCTGTTACCTAGCAGTAAAATAGGTACCTGGGTGTTAGTCAGCTGTCACGGGCTGCTTCTTGGGGGTGGAGGCCTGGTCGAGGACCGGGCCGCGGGGACGCTAAACCCCGAAATCATGTCAAGATAACCTCAAGATAACCTATCTATATTTTTTACCCATGCTGTGTTCCCCTTCATATAGTTTAGAGAAGCTGTATACATGCAGAAGTACCTAAATGTGTGAATGCAAAATTATTTGAGTAAGGAAGAATGAATGTACCATGGGAGGCAGCCAGTACGAATGTACTATGGGAGGCAGCCAGTACGAATGTACCATGGAAGGCAGCCAGTACGAATGTACCATGGAAGGCAGCCAGTACGAATGTACCATGGGAGGCAGCCAGTACGAATGTACCATGGAAGGCAGCCAGTACGAATGTACCATGGAAGGCAGCCAGTACGAATGTACCATGGAAGGCAGCCAGTACGAATGTACCATGGGAGGCAGCCAGTACGAATGTACCATGGGAGGCAGCCAGTACGAATGTACCATGGGAGGCATGTAGTACGAATGTACCATGGGAGGCATCTAGTACGAAAGTACCATGGAAGGCAGCCAGTACGAATGTACCATGGGAGGCAGCCAGTACGAATGTACCATGGGAGGCAGCCAGTACGAATGTACCATGGGAGGCAGCCAGTACGAATGTACCATGGAAGGCAGCCAGTACGAATGTACCATGGGAGGCAGCCAGTACGAATGTACCATGGAAGGCAGCCAGTAGGAATGTACCATGGGAGGCAGCCAGTACGAATGTACTATGGGAGGCAGCCAGTACGAATGTACCATGGAAGGCAGCCAGGACGAATGTACCATGGGAGGCAGCCAGTACGAATGTACCATGGAAGGCAGCCAGTACGAACGTACCATGGGAGGCAGCCAGTACGAATGTACCATGGAAGGCAGCCAGTACTAATGTACCATGGAAGGCAGCCAGTACGAATGTACCATGGGAGGCAGCCAGTACGAATGTACCATGGGAGGCAGCCAGTACGAATGTACCATGGGAGGCAGCCAGTACGAATGTACCATGGAAGGCAGCCAGTACGAATGTACCATGGGAGGCAGCCAGTACGAATGTACCATGGAAGGCAGCCAGTAGGAATGTACCATGGGAGGCAGCCAGTACGAATGTACTATGGGAGGCAGCCAGTACGAATGTACCATGGAAGGCAGCCAGTACGAATGTACCATGGGAGGCAGCCAGTACGAATGTACCATGGAAGGCAGCCAGTACGAACGTACCATGGGAGGCAGCCAGTACGAATGTACCATGGAAGGCAGCCAGTACTAATGTACCATGGAAGGCAGCCAGTACGAATGTACCATGGGAGGCAGCCAGTAGGAATGTACCATGGAAGGCAGCCAGTACGAATGTACCATGGAAGGCAGCCAGTACGAATGTACCATGGGAGGCAGCCAGTACGAATGTACCATGGAAGGCAGCCAGTACGAATGTACCATGGGAGGCAGCCAGTACGAATGTACCATGGGAGGCAGCCAGTACGAATGTACCATGGGAGGCAGCCAGTACGAATGTACCATGGAAGGCAGCCAGTACGAACGTACCATGGGAGGCAGCCAGTACGAATGTACCATGGAAGGCAGCCAGTACTAATGTACCATGGAAGGCAGCCAGTACGAATGTACCATGGGAGGCAGCCAGTAGGAATGTACCATGGAAGGCAGCCAGTACGAATGTACCATGGAAGGCAGCCAGTACGAATGTACCATGGGAGGCAGCCAGTACGAATGTACCATGGAAGGCAGCCAGTACGAATGTACCATGGGAGGCAGCCAGTACGAATGTACCATGGAAGGCAGCCAGTACGAATGTACCATGGGAGGCAGCCAGTACGAATGTACCATGGGAGGCAGCCAGTACGAATGTACCATGGGAGGCAGCCAGTACGAATGTACCATGGAAGGCAGCCAGTACGAACGTACCATGGGAGGCAGCCAGTACGAATGTACCATGGAAGGCAGCCAGTACTAATGTACCATGGAAGGCAGCCAGTACGAATGTACCATGGGAGGCAGCCAGTAGGAATGTACCATGGAAGGCAGCCAGTACGAATGTACCATGGAAGGCAGCCAGTACGAATGTACCATGGGAGGCAGCCAGTACGAATGTACCATGGAAGGCAGCCAGTACGAATGTACCATGGGAGGCAGCCAGTACGAATGTACCATGGAAGGCAGCCAGTACGAATGTACCATGGGAGGCAGCCAGTACGAATGTACCATGGGAGGCAGCCAGTACGAATGTACCATGGGAGGCAGCCAGTACGAATGTACCATGGAAGGCAGCCAGTACGAATGTACCATGGGAGGCAGCCAGTATGAATGTACCATGGAAGGCAGCCAGTACGAATGTACCATGGGAGGCAGCCAGTACGAATGTACCATGGAAGGCAGCCAGTACGAATGTACCATGGAAGGCAGCCAGTACGAATGTACCATGGGAGGCAGCCAGTACGAATGTACCATGGGGAGCAGTAAGTATGAAAATGGGAGGCAGGAAATATAAATATACAATGAGACAGGATGTATAAATATACCATGTGTGGCAGGAAGTATAAATATACCATGTGTGGCAGGAAGTATGAATATACCATGTGTGGCAGGAAGTATAAATATACCATGTGTGGCAGGAAGTATAAATATACCATGTGTGGCAGGAAGTATAAATATACCATGTGAGGCAGGAAGTATAAATATACCATGTGTGGCAGGAAGTATGAATATACCATGTGAGGCAGGAAGTATGAATATACCATGTGTGGCAGGAAGTATGAATATACCATGTGTGGCAGGAAGTATGAATATACCATGTGTGGCAGGAAGTATAAATATACCATGTGTGGCAGGAAGTATGAATATACCATGTGTGGCAGGAAGTATAAATATACCATGTGTGGCAGGAAGTATGAATATACCATGTGTGGCAGGAAGTATAAATATACCATGTGTGGCAGGAAGTATGAATATACCATGTGAGGCAGGAAGTATGAATATACCATGTGTGGCAGGAAGTATGAATATACCATGTGAGGCAGGAAGTATAAATATACCATGTGAGGCAGGAAGTATAAATATACCATGTGTGGCAGGAAGTATGAATATACCATGTGTGGCAGGAAGTATGAATATACCATGTGAGGCAGGAAGTATGAATATACCATGTGAGGCAGGAAGTATAAATATACCATGTGTGGCAGGAAGTATGAATATACCATGTGAGGCAGGAAGTATAAATATACCATGTGTGGCAGGAAGTATGAATATACCATGTGTGGCAGGAAGTATAAATATACCATGTGTGGCAGGAAGTATGAATATACCATGTGAGGCAGGAAGTATGAATATACCATGTGTGGCAGGAAGTATGAATATACCATGTGAGGCAGGAAGTATAAATATACCATGTGTGGCAGGAAGTATGAATATACCATGTGAGGCAGGAAGTATGAATATACCATGTGAGGCAGGAAGTATAAATATACCATGTGTGGCAGGAAGTATGAATATACCATGTGAGGCAGGAAGTATGAATATACCATGTGTGGCAGGAAGTATGAATATACCATGTGAGGCAGGAAGTATAAATATACCATGTGAGGCAGGAAACAGGAACTTACCCTCTGAAGCATGAATGATGAATTTACCATAAAGGAATTGCTAATATATTAGATGCACAAAACTTTAAAAATATTTATAAATTATAATTATAAAAACACGTTCTCATCTTGTGTATTAGAATGTGAACGAATGAGACAGGTCATCCTACAATGAAGAGTTTATTTTTATATAAGCATGAAACGTATTCCCTCCCATCTATACGTCAGCGTGGTGTAGGCAACAATGCCCCCAAGTCTGTGTGTAGAGGATATCTGGCATGTTGGCTCAGGTGTAGAAAGATTGCTAACATTATGACTCCTTCTGATGTTGTTGGGTCCGTTGTGTGCATTTCCTCACCCCTTCTTCCAGCGACGGAGAGTAAGTGAAGATGGCACAAGGAGGGGAAGTAGCAGGGCTGGCAACTGTGTTGAGGCAAACAATGTTATTCTCCTGTCTCGTGGCGGGACGCTCGCTACCTCTTCCTTCAGGTTAGTTGGCTAAGTCTCGTAATTATTGGCATTATGATTATCTTCCTGTACATAATATCACTACTCTACCTTCATGTTTTACGATACACATTAATTACTAGCAGTGTTGGGGCTGTCGACACAATAGTAATGTTGGGGCTGTCGACACAATAGTAATGTTGGGGCTGTCGACACAATAGTAATGTTGGGGCTGTCGACACAATAGTAGTGTTGGGGCTGTCGACACAATACTAGTGCAGGCGCTGTCGACAAAATAGTAGTGTTGGGGCTGTCGACAAAATAGTAGTGCAGGCGCTGTCGACAAAATAGTAGTGTTGGAGCTGTCGACACAATAGTAGTGCAGGGGCTGTCGACACAATAGTAGTGCAGGGGCTGTCGACACAATAGTAGTGTTGGGGCTGTCGACAAAATAGTAGTGTTGGGGCTGTCGACACAATAGTAGTGTTGGGGCTGTCGACACAATAGTAGTGTTGGGGCTGTCGACAAAATAGTAGTGTTGGGGCTGTCGACAAAATAGTAGTGCAGGGGCTGTCGACACAATAGTAGTGCAGTGGCTGTCGACACAATAGTAGTGCAGAGGTTGTCGACATAATAGTACAGTATGGACTGTCAACACAATAGTACAGTATGGACTGTCAACACAATAGTACAGTATGGACTGTCAACACAATAGTACAGTATGGACTGTCAACACAATAGTACAGTATGGACTGTCAAAACAATAGTACAGTATGGACTGTCAACACAATAGTACAGAATGGTCCAGCCGACATAGAAGAATTGCAGTTGGATGTGTCAATCTTTACACATACCATTCCCCTTCCTCAGGTATATGAGGAATTAAAAAGTTTGTGACTGAAGATATATTGAGCGCTGCTGTTTACGTTATGTAGTGTTGGGTCAGTGAGTGCAGTGTGTGGAGTAACTTACCACCACAGAGCAGGAGAGGTAATGAGTGTGCGTCGCTACACCATGCTAATAGAAGTAGTCATTTATAACATTTGTAATTGTGCCTGTGAGGTGCCAGTGAGGTGCCTGCGGGCCTCCAACCTAAATAATGCCAGAGTTAACTAGACACGTGTCGTAAGTCTAAAAATAGGCAACAACATACTGTAATGTGTGACTGGGAGAAACAAGTTTCACAATCGCCCAAAGTTAAAATTAAATTCCTGTTCAGCAGTCAAAAACAGTAAAATAGTAGGCAGTATACAAGCTATGTTAGCTCAAATCAACACTGCAACGACTCTTTCAACAGCTTTGTTACCTCTGAAACCTTTTTCAGCCAGAGGGTGTTAGCTGAATTCAAACTAGAACCGGTGATGTAGGTCCCCATGAATATCTTGGGGTTTTTTAACAAGTAGTTAAAACTCTTACCATGTGTCTCAAATTCATTTGGAAAGGTACATTCGACCTATATATGCTATCGTCATGAAAATTGTTCCATCTGACTTACATGTGCCTGGTCTTGGAGCCGTGATGAACATGTCAAACCTCTCATGAGTATGCAAACTGAGACTGTCATTGTTGCCAGGTTGGGCCTGGAACAGTCTCACTTTGAAATTACCCAAAGGGTAGAGGAGGAACATAGACTCTGGGACATGTCTATAAACTCTGGGACTTAGACACTCTTGGTATTGTACCAGAACAGATCAGCCCAGATGATACAACAACATACAAAATCTGCCAAGACTTAGTGGTCAACGAAGGTGGCCAATATTGGGTCAGACTACCAATGGTACATTAATCATCCACAATTTCCCATCAACCAAAAATATGGCTTAATACCAAATGAGATCTCAGGTGTTAAGACTATAGAAAAATTCTTAGCATCGCCATCTACATCATTCCATCGTACAACAACAACTGGAAAATTAATATATAGAAATCGTTGATGATGAGACCTTTAAGGACATTATTTACCGCACCACACAGTGTTAAAATCCTCTACAACAATTCCACTAAGGATTGTGTTCAACTGCAGTGCAAGAATTAATCGGCAGAACGTCTCACTAAATGACAGCCTGCAGACAGTGCCGAGCTTGACACAAAAGCTATATGATGTACTGTTAAAATTTTGAATAGGATCATATGCTTATACTGTAAATATTAGGATAGTTCTCCTTAGGGTGAGTCAACTAGAGAAGGACAGAAGTTACACTAAGTTCCTTTGGTTAAATAACCCCAAGGATCCGGGAGCCAGTCGGCCGAGCGGACAGTATGCTGGGCTTGTGATCCTGTGGTCCTGGGTTCGATCTTAGGCGCCGGCGAGAAACAATGGGCAGAGTTTCCTTCACCCTATGCCCCTGTTACCTTGCAGTAAAATAGGTACCTGGGTGTTAGTCAGCTGTCACGGGCTGCTTCCAGGGGGTGGAGGCCTGGTCGAGGACCGGGCCGTGGGGACACTAAAAAGCCCCGAAATTATCTCAAGATAACCTCAAGATAGATCCTGATAGCCCAATTAAAACCTACATATTGGCATCAGTACTGTTTGGGGTGACTTGTTTCCATTTTTACTTCCAAGCTATGCTTCATATTCATTTGAAGAAGTCTAATAGTCCCCACAAAGCAGGAATTAGCAGCAGTCTTTATGTTGATAACTGAATGGGACATCAAGCAGTGACGAAAAACTGCTAACCATCTACAAAGTGATCAACTGAGAGTCATAAAGAGCAAATATGCCCCTTACACTCTTGGGCTTCAATCAACTCACTATTACATCAACCGATAGAAAAGGACTTTCCATGCTACCAAGTGCCTCAACTAAGAAGGTGCAAGGCGTTGGATGGGAACTAGTCTTATTAAATCACAGTTAAATCTGTAAAACTCGAAAAAAATAATATGAACAAGAGGAACTCTACATATACAACTTAGCAAACCTTTCGACCCCTTAAGACTAATGAGTTCCATTGCAATAAAGGGTCGAATGTCGATAGAAGAGAGTTAGCATGAAAACATTGGCTGGAAATTCCCATTACTCCTAAAGCCCCAGGAAAACTGGAGAGGGATTGTAAATTACCAGAATTCCTTAAAACCATAAAATTTCCTAGCATGGTTGCAGATGAAATCGTTACAACAAGTCTACATGTGTTCTTTGATGCTTCCATGAAGGTTATGGCACTGGAGCCGATAATGTGTAAACAATTACCAATCACCAATCTAACATATAAGTGAAGAGCTAGAGTTGCACCCTCTTCAGAAATGATCTTTTGTCACTGCCCGAATTAATAGCTTATTCCTAGAAGTGCAGCTGTCTTCTCATAGTCACAAACCACTTTCAACCCTCCATATCGAAAGGGCAGTTGTGGAGATTCAGATAAGAAAGCCGTGCTTCAATGGGTATGAAACAACAGCAATAAAACACATTTTGTGAGCAACAGATTAAAAATTAAATTAAAGAATTACCAGCTGGGTATACATTCTTTTGTGTGCCAACCAAGGAAAGCCCAGCTGACTACGTATCATGATTTCGACAGCTGGCCGTCAGAGGGTGAGGATGTGCCCTTCATTCACTCTGTAGTTGGCTCACAGGCCTTGGAGTTGATAGTTGTGTGGTTGTTGCGAGATTTGTTTAGTGCCCTGCTGGTGCGGGGTACGGTTTATACAGGATAGGGACTGCTATGCCTCCTGTAAAGAGGACTACATTGGCTGGCCTTGAATTTTCGTCCTCGGGGATCATACATCTGTTGGTGAAGCTCTCGTGGACGTGCTGCATTACCAAATTGCAGACTTGGTTGGCCTCCAGATTATTTGAGACCGGGGTTTGACGGTGAAATTTTAGCTGCAGAATGTGTTGCAAAAGATCATCCATTGCTGTGAGGGTCGCTCATTCCCACTGCCTGGAGGAGAGGGCACCGTGAAGGTGGTCAACCTAAGTGTGATGACTACATATGTTTCGGTGCAGGGCTCTTCGTTCGAAATGCTGAATGAGCTTTTGGCCCAGTTGTTTGGGCGTTTTGGGAAAGTGCTCAATATCAGACGGAATAAAGTCTCTTCTGGATATAGAGCAGGGCTGCTTGCTGGCACCAGGACTCTTCTGATGTCCCTTGACAGGAATGTGCCGTCTTCACTTTTGATAATGGTGTTTAACCTCCACTGCCTGAATTCAGGCCAACCACATATATGTTTTCGGTGTGAGTTGCCCAGGGCACCTGGCCGTAGCGTGCATTGAAAACAATCGAAAGGACACCCAAAAACACCCAAAAACACCCCGTAAAAAATGTAAAAGGTGAGTTTACGTCTCCTCCACCTCCACGGCAAGCGGTACACAGAGAACTTCCATAGGAACACTGAGCTACACGTACATCCCGTCAGGCCCCAACCCGACGCACCGGCGTACCGATGACCCCCGGAACTACAGGGCGCGTGTTATTGTGTGAGTGTTAACACAAACACCTGTCTAGAATAAACTAGGCTTATATACACTTAACAGTAAGTACACAGAGTATCTAACTGAACACTGGTAAACACTCTTGCACAGGTCACTGTGAGCTAATTGAACACTTGTGAACACACTTGCACAGGTCATTGTGTACTAACTGAACACTTGTGAACACTCTTACACAGGTCACTGTGAACTAAGTGAACACTTGCACATGTCATTGTGTACTAACTGAACACTTGTGAACACTCTTACACTGGTCACTGTGAACTAACTGAACACTGGTGAACACTTGCACAGGTCATTGTGAACTAACTGAACACTTGTGAACACTCTTACACAGGTCACTGTGAACTAACTGAACACTGGTGAACACTTGCACATGTCATTGTGAACTAACTGAACACTTGTGAACACTCTTGCACAGGTCACTGTGAACTAACTGAACACCGGTGAACAGTTTTGTACAGGTCATTGTGAACTAACTGAACACTTGTGAGCACTCTTGCACAGGTCACTGTGAACTAACTGAACACTGATGAACATTCTTATACAGGTCACTGTGAACTAACTGAACACCTGTGAACACTCTTGCAATTACTGGATTCCGACGCTTTCAGTACCAAAGGTTACAATTAATATATGATTCAATGTGACAAGACAACACAAGCAAAATGGCATGTACATGCATCTAAGGCGTGAAACGCTAACTACAAACCGTAGCACAATCCCAAGTTGACATGTGTTTCATCAGCCACACATGGCGGTCACACTTCACGAGGTGGGACACACTTGTAGTTCCTCCATTGACACTCACAGAGATGACAGTGAGTATCAGCTTCACAATCTCTGTGGACTCAGTCTCATTGGAAACGGTGCGTGTGCTCACCCTCCTGTTAAAGCTGCGACGTCTCGCTGGATGTTGAAACAGTTACCTATTTGCCATGTGGCGAGAGAGAGAGGAAATGAGGGGCTGTGGGGTTAACGGTCGGTAGACTGGATGCCTTCCCGGACTCCCCATTACCATCTTGTAGCATAAAATATTCCATACTCTTGGGTACCTTATGAATCCCATACTCAATCAATTCTGGCTCAGTGAGATGACTTAGGTCAACAAAAGCAACAGTGCTGAACTCCACTTTCCATATGGAATCTATAAATCTCAAACATGGCCTATAGAGGCCTGGTGGCTGAGTGGACAGCACTCGGGACTAGTAGTCCTAGGAACCGGGGATCGATCTCTGGCGATGGCGGAAACAAATGGGCAGTTTCTTTCACCCTGATGCTGTGGGGAAATCTGGCTCTTGTTTATATGCTAATAAATAATGTATAATACTAATATGCAAAAAAAATAATATGTACTTCTAAGATGCTCGAAGGACCAGAATGAAATAATGAATGAGAGAACTGGTGGCTTATGGATCTCTATGATTAAATGTAATTAAATTCTAAAGATTCTATTCTTATGCAATAATGAACTGTAAATTCAATATATTCTGGAGCCGCTTCCCATAACACATTTTGGGGGGTATTCTATGAGATCAGTAATACATGAGATAATGTAATAATAGCATACTACTCATTAATAAAATATTCACACATTTAAATTTGGAAATGCGAGAAAATGTTATCAATGAAAGAAATTGGTATTAAGATCTATCTACAAAAACCATAAAAAAAAACAGCTTAGCTGTTGGATGTATAGACGTAAATGATTCGTATGCGTATACTCGTTACCTAGAATCGTGTTTCACCAGGCTTCAGCTAGGAACACGTGAGCATCGAGGAAGTTTCGCCTCACTTGCGTTGATACTCCAGCTAAAAAACGAGTTAAATATAAATTCTGTTGGAGAATGTATGAGTCCACAAATATTCATGTAAGTTAATCTGAATAGTAGAGTGTAAGGAAACTTAGGAGTTTTGTATTGGGGGCTCGTATCCATCGACACACTGCCCTACCTAAGATGTTTAATGTGGCCACAAGAAAACAAGATATTGTTGACCAGACCACACATTAGAAGATGAAGGGACGACATCGTTTCAGTCTGTCCTGGACCATTCTCAAGTTGATTGTGGATCGACTTGACCATAGTAAAGTCAATCGACTTGAGGATGGTCTAGGACGGACCGAAAAGTCGTCGTCCCTTCACCTTCTAGTGAGTGGTCTGGTCAACATACTTCAGCCATGTTAGTGTGACTCGTCACCTGCAAAACAAGATATTGACAAACTAGTATGCCGGACACGGTGTCTATAACGTGATAAAGCTGCCGCGTCTCGTAGACGTCCGTATGGGCTCGGATGACTATCAATTGAGACGAATTCGGTCAGCTCTCAGACACTCCTCCCAAATATGGCTTCGCTTGCCAGTCTCTCCTCCTCTTTTTCCCCTCTCGGGTATACGCATGCACAATAGCTCCCTCTAGGGGCCCCCGAGCATAAATTATATTTATTCATTTAATTCTAAATAGGGAAGGAAGTGGTTATGACGAATAGATTCAGGCAATTGTGGATTATCTAGTACTAATGAGCAAGAAATCTGTGCAGAGGTTTATTGGGATGTGTGTATATTATAGAAGGTATAGTAAGAATTTTTAAGAATAAGAATAGTGGCTGCACCTATAGCTAATCTTCTTAGGAAACAGGTAAAGTTCAAGTGAACACAGGAGTGTCAGAACTCTTTTCGAAAGTAAGTAATTATCAAAGAAGGCACCAAGCCGGGAAGGCTATGTAGCACCATAAAATAAATGTGTGGGATAATCAGAGGGGGCTAAATATCACCAAGGATGCCAATATGAGAACAGAAACGCATAAGGCGAACGATATCAATCTGATTCATCAGGAATTCTATCGAGGGACAAGTGACCGCGGGGGACGGTCGGAAAACAAAACACACGCTCGTCCTGGAAGTCAGTACATTCAACAAGGATATGCACAACTGTAAGAGGGACAGTGAGGTTAGGACAATAAAGAGCAGGGCGGCGCTCCATTAGGTGTCCGTGAGTTAAGTGCGTATGGCCAATACACAACCTTCCGAAAGTTGAAAGGAATTCTCTTAATATCACCTGTATTAACCAGTCCAAAATTTGACAAGCCATTTATAATGCATATAGACGTTTCGGATCTAGGAGCAGGTGTGGTTCTTTTCCACGTAGGACCAGATGACTTAGAGCGCCCTGTAAACTATTTTTCTCGTAAATTTGATAATTATTCAGACAAATTATTCTGTGGTAAAGAAGGAAGCTCTTTGTTTGATTTTAGCTGCTAAGAAGTTTGAAACATACCTGTCAGGTAATCATGTTGTCATATACATAGATCATAATCCCCTGACATTCATTAATTCCATGAAATGTAAGAACCAAAGAATTCTTAGAGGGTCCTAGATTTTACAAGAATTCAACATAGTAATTAGGCATATCCCTGGATGGCAAAATGGCATTGCGGATGCCTTATCCAGGGAAATCCCCATTGCAGTGCTATAATTTGAATTGTTCTATATATTATGATATCCTTACCTTTTGGGTAATTCATGTGTTTAAATTTATAGATTGTTTTATACATTCATTTTTGTGTTGTTGGAGTACTCAGTACTGTACTCACCTGTAGTCAAAAAAATTAAATTAACTTTCAGTTAATTTCCTTTTCCTTTAAGAATGGGGAAAGATGTTATGAATCAATAATGCTTGATTCTGAAATTTATCATGATAAAGCATTTATGTTCATATATTCGGACAAATCCACTTGGGCCGTGACGAGGATTCGAACCTACGCCCGAGAGCATCCCAGACGCTTCCTTAATCGACTGAGCTACGACATGGTATAAGAATTATCTGGGATGCTCTCGGACGTAGGTTCGTATCCTTGTCACGGCCAATGTGGATTTGTTCATTTGATACATCACGCTATTGTGATTTCTGTGTGTAATTCATATATTCATTCCTCAGTTATTGGGAGAATAACCTTATGTCCATTTGTTCTCTAGTATATATGTATGAGTTAAAAGTAGCATGCTGTAGTGTGATTGTATGAGATATTTTTGTTGATGCGATTGCATGTTAATTCATGCGGAGGGGGGGGGGGGAGACAATGGCGTCTCATGGGGGATGACCATATTTGGATGTTCCAATGATGCATGTGGTGTATCTAACATAGCATCACTGATTCACCCCAATAAATATCTTTGTTCTTGTATGTTCAGTTTATAAATTACACCTTATTATTGATAAAAGATATTTACTATGATTTATAATATTGTTTACAAGTATTACCCTCAGCTAGCAGAGTTTCTGAGAGTATTCTTGTGTAGAATATACAGGAGGACCTATATTGGAATATATTTTTTATGTTTTTATATTTATTTTTACATGCACGCATGCAATTAAAGACAATAAAATAGAATACAATATAAACATGCAAGCAAAGAAAGACAAAAACAAAACAAAACAGAGTAACCGTCATCAAATCAAACATAGAAGATCTGGCCTGAAGGACCGACAGCAAAACAGGAACAGGAAGCACCAGTAACAAGATATTACAACAAAGAGCAATACAAAACAATGCACACAAAAACACACAAAATATATACATAAAAGAAACACAGGCTATAGAACAGGCCCACGCAGGAGCCAAGAGGAAACACCCACACGCATACACACAACGGAACCCCCCCGTGCACGCAGGCATTGGGCAAACAGAGCATGGACTACTGATACTTTTCCGGATACTGAGATATGGAGAACCGTATACAATACGCCTCCCAAAGCAACTGGGCGTTCTCCGGAACCAGAAGACCGTAAGCCACATCTGGCCAAGGCATTAAGTCCAGAACACCTCGGATAAAACACCGTCCTCGCGGAACCCAAACGTAAGTAGGATCCCACGGAACTGGGAGCACACGCGCAATTGCGTGAAAATGCACAGAGGAAAAAGTATGCACGACCCCGGAGGCCAAGACGATAGGAAAGGGGTCCACTCCAGGGGGGCCTGGTACAAGACGGCGCACTCAGAGGTACACCGGGGGGCGCACAGGGCTGCGCACCAGCGCGGTAACTAGGACCTACTTCGGGCTCCGCACAGGCCACCTTACTACCCACGGGATGATGTGCCTGCTGGGACACCCCACGTCGGGCATCCTTTTTCAGCACCATGACGATACCACGGCCAGCACCCACAGCATCGACAGCAGGAGGAGCAACCACCTCCCACCGCAGAAAACTGTCCGCCGTAGGCAGAACCAAAGGCACTTCAGAGAGACAGGCGCCTACATCACCAGCATCACCAGGCGCATGGACCTCCGCCACCACCAACTGAGCAGAGTGCAAGGCACCCTGAACCACCTACTCGACACTCGAAGCCTCACCGTTACTGAAGTCACCCACATCCGCCCAGGCAGAGGACGAACGCCGGGAACGCTTGGGCACCAGTCGTATATCATCAAGACGGCAGCAGCCTCAACCACAGGGGGAACAGGACCACACACAGCAGGAGGCGGCGCCGCCACCCCATCATCCAGCACAGTCAGAACACAAGGTGCAGGGCCAGGTGCAGGAGCAGGCGACGAGGAAGAGGAGAGCGCCGACAACGCACAGAGATTGCCTCGAAGGGAGCAGCAGGGACAACGATAGGATCAGGAAGGACATCTGACAGCACGGCAACACCCGGAAGAGGATCCGCAATAACCGAAGGATGGACGGGTGACACAGGGAGAGCCGAAGCAGCTAACGGGACACTCACTTCCTCACCCGTGGCGTCCTCCTCCAGAGGGAGCGGCGGGAAATCCTCTTCCCTGGAACACGTTCACGGGAGCAACCGGAAAAAGTTCGGGGTTGCCGGACATAAGACACCCAGACGTAGTACCCCATAAGCCGGACAGAAGATGCTATATCTGACTGCAGGCACATCCCCAAGGTATAAATGTTCGTCCGCCTACCTGCATACCTTCCTGAGGAGAACGTGTTCACCCACACACTTACAACAGCTCCAAACCTCCCGAAGTAATGCTGGAGGAGGTCTTCGGGAAACTCCAGGGGCTCCCTATGCACACTGACATAAGTCAGGGCACCACTACGGTCCGAAATTGACACAGAGCCGGCACCACCCGGCATAGGAAACGAACGCCCCTCGTAACGTCGGAGGAAGTCGCGGTATTCCTCCTCCCCCATGAACTTGAGAACAATCTGGTGGGCAGTTACAAGCTCAACACCATAGATAGCCATGACTGGGATACGGAGCATGTCACACATAACCATCTCGACTTCCGGATATCCAGCACGACCAGTGAACTCAAGGCCCACAGAGTTCACATGCACAACAGGGGGAAGATGGCCTCCCATGTCAAGGCCGCCACGTCAACACGCACCCAGGCAGCAACAGCTGGGAGGGCAGAGACGCCCACACCACCTGGCGACCAAAGTGGCAAACAACCCCAACAACCAGGGAGAGCCGGCAAGACGTCCTCACTCCACGGCTGCCTGGGCGCCAAGTCATATATTCATTCCTCAGTTATTGGGAGAATAACATTATGTTCATTTGTTCTCTAGTATATATGTATGAGTTAAAAGTAGCATGCTGTAGTGTGAATGTATGAGATATTTTTGTTGATGAGATTGTATGTTAATTCATGTGGTGTGGGGGGGGGGAGACAGTGGTGTCTTACGGGGGATGACCATATTTGGATGTTCCAATGATGCATGTAGTGTAGTGTTCTGGTTACTAGGTACGACATATATATATATATATATATATATATATATATATATATATATATATATATATATATATATATATATGTCGTACCTAGTAGCCAGAACTCACTTCTCAGCCTACTATGCAAGGCCCGATTTGCCTAATAAGCCAAGTTTTCATGAATTAATGTTTTTTCGTCTACCTAACCTACCTAACCTAACCTAACCTAGCTTTTTTTGGCTACCTAACCTAACCTTACCTATATATATAGGTTAGGTTAGGTTAGGTAGGGTTGGTTAGGTTCGGTCATATATCTACGTTAATTTTAACTCCAATAAAAAAAAATTGACCTCATACATAGTGAAAAGGGTAGCTTTATCATTTCATAAGAAAAAAATTATAGTAAATATATTAATTCAGGAAAACTTGGCTTATTAGGCAAATCGGGCCTTGAATAGTAGGCTGAGAAGTGAGTTCTGGCTACTAGGTACGACATATATATATATATATATATATATATATATATATATATATATATATATATATATATATATGTCGTACCTAATAGCCAGAACGCACTTCTCAGCCTACTATTCAAGGCCCGATTTGCCTAATAAGCCAAGTTTTCATGAATTAATGTTTTTTCGTCTACCTAACCTACCTAACCTAACCTAACCTAGCTTTTTTTGGCTACCTAACCTAACCTTACCTATAAATATAGGTTAGGTTAGGTTAGGTAGGGTTGGTTAGGTTCGGTCATATATCTACGTTAATTTTAACTCCAATAAAAAAAAATTGACCTCATACATAGAGAAAAGGGTTGCTTTATCATTTCATAAGAAAAAAATAATAGTAAATATATTAATTCAGGAAAACTTGGCTTATTAGGCAAATCGGGCCTTGAATAGTAGGCTGAGAAGTGAGTTCTGGCTACTAGGTACGACATATATATATATATATATATATATATATATATATATATATATATATATATATATATATATATATATATATATGTTTTATAAAATATAAAAAAAAGTTATAAAAAAAGTTATTTATAAAAGTTAAAAAAGTTATAAAAAGTTAGGTTAGGTAGTCGAAAAATAAATAATTCATGAAAACTTGGCTTATTAGGCAAATCGGGCCTTGCATAGTAGGCTGAGAAGTGCGTTCTGGCTACTAGGTACGACATATATATATATATATTAGTATATTTTGGTAGCAGTCTTTCCTGTAGACATATATTATTAAATATGACCGAAAAATTAAGATTAATAATTCTAACACGAATTTTCTCGATCTTTCTTACATTTCTTTTCACTGTTGATGGTAATTCAAAAATCAATTCTCCAAAATTCATTTTTATTTCTAGTCTGACGTGACACGGGCGCGTTTCGTAAAACTTATTACATTTTCAAAGACTTCACAAATACACAACTGATTAGAACTTGCGTTTCCCTGATTTTATATCTACATTTGAGTGAGGTGGGAAGGGTGATGTGGCATTACATTTGAGTGAGGTGGGAAGGGTGATGTGGCATTAACACAAGACTGATTTACTGATGGAGAAGTGATTTTCTGATTGATGGAGAAGTGATTTTTGATTTACCTCCAACAGTGAAGCGTAATGTACGAAAGATTGAGAAAATTCGTGTTAGAATTATTAATCTTACTTTTTCGGTCATATTTAATAATATATGTCTACAGGAAAGACTGCTACCAAAATATACTAATGTTAAAGTGCACGACCCAGCAGCAAGGAATCAAGCCTTCACGATAAAATATCGCCAGGATCTGATTCGTGATCAGATATACAAGGCAGAGAATGAAATCAAAGACAACAAAACGCAACTACTTCATGCTACAAACGAGTGGAGAAATAGCAACATCGACCATAGTATCCGTACCCGCATTGAACAACACCTCGACATCCTCACAGACCAACATCACCTCAGCACTGAAACAAGGATTATCAAGAAACTAACAACATTATATGGAGGACCTATGGCAATTCCACGACCAAGAGATGGCTTCCTGAACCTTGCAGGAATTAACCTCACTGAGGACCAAGTCACTCTCCTAAATCTGGGCATAAACTGTCATGTTATGTCCAGACCGAGTGAAATGGCCCGGAAAGTAGAGTTGGAAATTCTGTTGGACGACATATTCGACCTCGAGACACAAAAGAAGGTCACAACCAAAGATACCTTACAAGCAGAACTTATTGCAGAAGGAGGAAAGAATCGAGGCAACTACAGAAGCACCATACTGTCCCCCGAGCTTAAAGCGGCAGCTAAAAGCCTTCGTGAGTACAAGGAGATAGTTGTCAGGAGAGGTGACAAGTCGCCAATATATGTCATTCTTAAAAAAGACGAATATCTGGCGAAAATGAACATCATACTCTCTGACCAAACTAAGTTCCAAAGGGTAACGAAGGACACTACAGCCGAATTAAAAGCAAAGGTCAACAAACTGATCGAAACTGTGAACGCCAAGAAATCCGGACTCCACCTGCCAAAGATCATTGGGGAATATAAACCTGGATATGCGTATGGAAATGTTAAATAATACAATGAAGGTGAAAACATGGGGGGATACATAAGGGATAAACATAGGGGCTGCAGAAGGCTTATTGGCCCATACGAGCCAATAAGCCTTCTGCAGCCCCTATGTTTATCCCTTATGAATCCCCCCATGTTTTCACCTTCATTGTATTATCACCTGACCTAATGTGGGTATAAAATCAACTAGTATTGTAAGATCTGTTCACTTGAGAATGAACCATGGAGGTTCGAAACGTCGTGCAAATTATACAAATAAGTGTAATACACTCTATAGTAAATCACTTCTTTTCTTCACCTTAAAAGTACGAAAATGAGTTTTGGAGAACTCCTATTTCAATTAAGCCCTGATGCTAAGAAAATAGTTAGAGGGATAGAAGCCCTAAACCAGAAAATAATAAATACAGAATATGCGGTCATATTCAATGAAACATGTTTGAAAGAAAACCTGCTGCCAGTATACACCAATATATATATATGTATATATATATGTCGTACCTAGTAGCCAGAACGCACTTCTCAGCCTACTATGCAAGGCCCAATTTGCCTAATAAGCCAAGTTTTCATAAATTAATTGTTTTTCGACTACCTAACCTACCTAACCTAACCTAACCTAACTTTTTCGGCTACCTAACCAAACCTAACCTATAAAGATAGGTTAGGTTAGGTTAGGTAGGGTTGGTTACGTTCGGTCATATATCTACGTTAATTTTAACTCCAATAAAAAAAAATTGACCTCATACATAATGAAATGGGTAGCTTTATCATTTCATAAGAAAAAAATTAGAGAAAATATATTAATTCATGAAAACTTGGCTTATTAGGCAAATCGGGCCTTGCATAGTAGGCTGAGAAGTGCGTTCTGGCTACTAGGTACGACATATATATATATATATATATATATATATATATATATATATATATATATATATATATATATATATATATATATATATATATATATATATATATATATGTCGTACCTAGTAGCCAGAACTCACTTTTTGGCCTACTATTCAAGGCCCGATTTGCCTAATAAGCCAAGTTTTCATGAATTAATTGTTTTTCGACTACCTAACCTACCTAACCTAACCTAACCTAACTTTTTCGGCTACCTACCCAAACCTAACCTATAAAGATAGGTTAGGTTAGGTTAGGTAGGGTTGGTTAGGTTCGGTCATATATCTACGTTAATTTTAACTCCAATAAAAAAAATTGACCTCATACATAATGAAATGGGTAGCTTTATCATTTCATAAGAAAAAAATTAGAAAAAATATATTAATTCAGGAAAACTTGGCTTATTAGGCAAATCGGGCCTTGAATAGTAGGCCAAAAAGTGAGTTCTGGCTACTAGGTACGACATATATATATATATATATATATATATATATATATATATATATATATATATATATGTCGTACCTAGTAGCCAGAACTCACTTCTCAGCCTACTATGCAAGGCCCGATTTGCCTAATAAGCCAAGTTTTCATGAATTAATGTTTTTTCGTCTACCTAACCTACCTAACCTAACCTAACCTAGCTTTTTTTGGCTACCTAACCTAACCTTACCTATAAATATAGGTTAGGTTAGGTTAGGTAGGGTTGGTTAGGTTCGGTCATATATCTACGTTAATTTTAACTCCCATAAAAATAAATTGACCTCATACGTAGTGAAAAGGGAAGCTTTATCATTTCATAAGAAAAAAATTATAGTAAAAATATTAATTCAGGAAAACTTGGCTTATTAGGCAAATCGGGCCTTGAATAGTAGGCTGAGAAGTGAGTTCTGGCTACTAGGTACGACATATATATATATATATATATATATATATATATATATATATATATATATATATATATATATATATATATATATATATGTCGTAACTAATAGCCAGAACTCACTTCTCAGCCTACTATTCAAGGCCCGATTTGCCTAATAAGCCAAGTTTTCATGAATTAATATATTTACTATAATTTTTTTCTTATGAAATGATAAAGCAACCCTTTTCTCTATGTATGAGGTCAATTTTTTTTTATTGGAGTTAAAATTAACGTAGATATATGACCGAACCTAACCAACCCTACCTAACCTAACCTAACCTATATTTATAGGTAAGGTTAGGTTAGGTAGCCAAAAAAAGCTAGGTTAGGTTAGGTTAGGTAGGTTAGGTAGACGAAAAAACATTAATTCATGAAAACTTGGCTTATTAGGCAAATCGGGCCATGAATAGTAGGCTGAGAAGTGAGTTCTGGCTACTAGGTACGACATATATATATATATATATATATATATATATATATGAATATATATATATATATATATATATATATATATATATATATATATATGAATATATATATATATATATATATATATATATATATATATATATATATATATATATATATATGTACACATATATATATATATATATATATATATATATATATATATATATATATATATATATATATACATATATATACATATATATATATATATATATATATACATATATATACATATATATATGTATATATATATATATATATATATATATATATATATATATATATATATATATATATATATATATATATATATATATATATATATATGTATATATATATGAAATGATAAAGCTACCCATTTCATTATGTATGAGGTCAATTTTTTTTATTGGAGTTAAAATTAACATAGATATATGACCGAACCTAACCAACCCTACCTAACCTAACCTAAACTATCTTTATAGGTTAGGTTAGGTTAGGTAGCCGAAAAAGTTAAGTTATCTGAATATTTTACTACAAAATCCAGACACTAAGTTAGTGTCAGCAAATAATTGACATTTAAATAATTTACTAATATTCCTCTGTTGGAAACCATTGATATCTGTGTAAGTCAATTATTTGCTGACACTAACTTAGTGTCTGGATTTTGTAGTAAAATATTCAGACGGCTGTTAGAAATAGCAGTTAAAGACTCCATCTTTATGTTTAATAATATTTATTATAAACAAATTGATGGAGTAGCAATGGGGTCTCCTTTAGGTCCTGCACTGGCTAATGCTTTTTTGAGTTTTCACGAAATAAATTGGCTCGATAATTGTCCTTCGGCCTTTAAACCAGTCTTGTACAGGAGATATGTAGATGACACTTTTTTGTTGTTTAGGGACCAATGTCATATTGAGAAATTTAGAGAGTATCTTAATGCACAACATAGTAATATACGGTTTACTGCAGAGTGTGAAGTTGATAATTCATTGTCGTTTCTTGATGTTAAAGTGAATAACCTCAATGGGTTCAACACTAATGTTTTTAGGAAACCAACTTTTACTGGTTTAGGTTTAAATTTTAATTCCTTTGTTCCTGATATTTTTAAGAAAAATGCTATTAACACTCTACTGAATAGGGCCTTTGTTTTATGTTCTAATTGGAATAACTTTGATCAGGAAATTAATTTTCTTGTGAAATTTTTTTCAAATAATGGTTATCCTTTGCATATGGTTTATACCTTTATAAGGAATTTCTTAAATAAGAAGTTTCACCCATCGTGTAAGATTACTACAGTGGAAAGGGATCTTAAATATATTAAATTACCATTTTATGGCAGTATTAGCTTTTCTGTAAGGAGTCGTTTGAGGAGACTGTTGCAGCAGTGTTATCCTCAAGTAGACTTTAGATTTATTTTTGTCAACACAAATACCATAGGCTCTTATTTTAAATTTAAAGATAAAGTGCCTACCCCCTTGTGCTCAAATGTCGTATATATGTATAATTGTTCCAGCTGTAATGCTGGATATATCGGGAGTTCCATTCGGAACTTTAAGATTAGGATACTTGAGCACCGGGGATTATCTTTTAGGACTGGATTACCATTGTCTAAACCAGCATTTTCGGAGATTAGAAACCATTGTTATGAGTTTGATCATTCTCTGCTGGAATCTGATTATAAAATTCTGGACACTTGTATGAATGGCCAGTCAGATTTGAGAGTAATGGAATCCTTATATATAAAGGAGCTGCGGCCTCTGTTAAATAGCAACCTTTCAGCTGTTCAATTGTACACTGTATAGTGCACCGTAGGCCCTGTAATTTGATTTTTAGTTTATTTTGGTAGTTTAATTTTGTTTAGTTTACCATGTCTTTGCCCTTTCTTACTTATTTCAAGTCTTAACATTGTACATTAATATAATCTTTTATTTAGGATATATAATACATTTTTTGGTATTGTATTTTATTTAATATTTGAGTTTTTTATAAGATTTTGGTTAGTACTTTATCATTGTCGTTTATTCTGTTTGTATTTTACATTTATTTTTTGTAGATTTGTAGTCATTATATAAATATTTGTTATAGTGTTTAGTATCTATGTGTTAGGTATCAAGTTTCACTTCTGATCACTTCACGTAAGTTTAATAGAATGGTTTGTTTTAGTAGTTATAAATTTCATTTTGTAGTTTAATGTTTTTAAATTAGTTTTAATATATGTGACAGTTAATAAGTTTTATTTGTATTGATCACTTTAAGTGCGCTTAAGTGTTTTGTTTTTTAAGCATTTTCCTTTCTTTGATAGGCAATTATATTCAGTATGAGTTCTTTGTTTACCAGTTATTTGATTGTGATTTCTGTTTTTTCTTTTAGATCTGATGACGAATACGAGAAGTATTCGAAACGTTATGTTTTTTAAAGTAAAGATTCTGATACAAGATGTTCAGTATATCCCTGGTTTTCCTATTCATCTTAAAATTAAGATTCCCGAAGGGAACATCGATCATAAATAAATAAATATATATATATATATATATATATATATATATATATATATATATATATATATATTATATATATATTATATATATATATATATATATAATATATATATATGGCCTAATATCACATATAGTGGATATTTATAGTCTACAAATGTTGTGTTAGTTCTACTGTCTAAAGGTGGGTTAATAACATGTTATATTTCTTATCTGTCAAGTTGTTATAGCTTAACAATAGGCACTAGACATTCTCAGGCACGAGTGTGAGACTTCAATAACGTGAACCAATATTGGTGATCATGACTGCTTCCTGTTGCACTAGGATGACTGGTGCTAGGGTTTTTTAATTTTTGAATACTTAGCAGCCATTTATACTTCTTTCTCTATTCTGAACGGCACCTGTCATGTTATTTATCAGTAGTAAACTAAGACTAGTAAACATAGCATATAACAGAGAAAGATTATATTTAAATAGAACAACAGCTTACCCGTTCTGAGTATTGTCTGCGTATCATAATGGGTAAAATGAGTGCACCTGGAGCTGCCGTAAGGTACAGACGTGTCGTCCGGCCTCTGGTAGTTTGGGGTGTTTGCCGTTTTTCCTCGCCAGGGGGTGTGGGGTGTCCCCACCCTCCCTGCAGTTCCTGCTTAGCTGGTGGTGACGTCGCACGCTTGCGATGGGGGTCCCTCTCCCTCCTGTGTTGAGAGTAAACTCCGTGGGACTGGAGTTTACGGTCCGTGTTGGCTATCCTTTAGTTGAGCTTGTCATGTGTGACATGCTCCGTGTCCCGGTTGACGACGTCTACGGGATTGAGCTAGTAACTGCTCACAGAGTTATTATCAAGTTGGCGGGGGAGGAGGTGTATCGTGCTTTCCTCCGCCGTTACGAGAGGCGTTCCTTGTCGCTGCCGGATGGTGCCGGCTCTGTGACTATTACAGATCGTAGTGGTGCCCTGACCTACGTGAGTGTGCACGGGGCGCCCTTGGAGTTTCCAGAACAACTACTCCGGCGTTACTTCCAGCAGTTTGGCGCATTCGTCAGTGTGCGGGTGCACACGCTATCCTCAGGGAGGTATAAGGGTATGTGGACGAACATTCGTACCCTTGGGATGCGCCTGAGGTCTGACATTCCTTCTTCGGTCCGGCTTCTGGGGTACTACGTCCGGGTTTACTATGCCCGGCAACCCCGTACCTACTTTCGGTGTGGCCTGTTGGGGCATCAGGCTGCCGGGTGCTCGGAGGCTGCTGTCGCTCCTGTGAACCTGTTCCAGGAGGAACAGGTTCCTGCCGCTCCCTGTTGGGGTGGATTCCGTGGGCGAGGATGTTGACGTCCCGTTAGCTGCTGCGGCTCCCCCTGCGTCGCCCAGCAGTCCTCCTGATGGTGCGGCTCCTCCTCCGGGTGTTCCGGTGCCGTCGGCTGATCTTCCTGCCCCTGTCGCTGTCACAGCTGCTCCCGGGGGTCTTCCAGATGGTCTCTGCGTGTCGTCGACGTCTTCGTCTTCCTTGTCTCCTGCTGCTGCATCTGGCCCTGCGCCTTCACCGGGTGTCTCGGCTGAGCTGGGTGCTGGGGGGGCTGCGGAGCGCCCTGTTGTGTGCGGCCCGGTTCCCCCTGCGGTTGAGGCTGCTGCCGTCATGCGACGGGCATCGGTTCGCACGGCTTGTGAGGCACGTGGTTCTGGGTCAGCCTCTGGCTCTGAGGATGTGCGGCCGGAGCCCAAACGGTCCCGGCGATCTTCTACTACTTGGGCTGATGTGGGGGATTTCGACGCCGGTGGGTCTTCAGGCAATGATGTAGTGGATCCGGGTGCTTCGCGATCCATGTCGATGGTGGTTGCTGACGTCCATGTGCCTGCTGATGACGATTGTGCATATGATTCACCTCATGTTCTTTCTTCTGCAGAAGGTTCTCCGCAGTGGGGGGTGGTCGCTCCTATGGACGTAGGTGGTGAGGGTGCTGGTGCGGGTCTCGACCTTGTGTTGTTGCTGAAGAAGGATGTTCGGCGTGGGGGGGACCCGGAAGGTGACACGTCCGGTGGTGGCCGCGGAGCCCTGTGGAACTGCCAAGGAGGCTGCGAGTGCGCTGCTCGTTGCCCGGCCCTGTGGGGGAAAGCCCCAACCAATCGTCTTGGCCTCCGGCGTAGCGTATGATAAGAAGAATAACCCTTTGTCGTTTTACTTTGTTGACCGTGTGCAGCCTGTTCCGTGGTGCCCCTCGACCGTCTGGGTTCCGCAGGCTCGGTGTTTTGTTGAGGGTGTGCCGGAATTGATGCCTGATCCTCGTACGGCCCATGCTCACCCTGTTCCGGACAACATCATGTTGCTTTGGGAGGCGTATTGTATTCGTTTCCCGGCGGCGGAGTGGCCGGAAAAGTATGAGCAATCTGAGTAGCTTGTGTGATTGCTGTGTGTCTAGTGTATGCCTGGGACTTGTGGTATGTTCTGCTATGCGTTTTATTTCTTAGCGTCCTTCAGGCCGGTGTTATTTTTAGTTTTCTCAATGTCCCTGTTTATTGTGTTCCTTACATGTTTTAACATACTTTACGTGTAGCTATACCATTTACTGCTTCTCTGTTCCTTTGATTATGTAATATGTGCCCCTCTGGCTATGATGTTTGCCCTAGTGTGTTGTGTGCTTGTGCCTCTCCTTTTATTTCTTGCACTGCAAGTGGTTAGTTGTGCATGTTATTGTTTATTGTTTGTGTTGTTATTGTGCCATGTATGGCTTATGTTTCTGTTTCTTGGCTTCTTGTATATTTTATGTTTTATAATTTTGTATTTTTATGTTTGTCTTTTTTGTTATTTGTTCTCCTCTTGCTTTCCCTGTGTGTTATGATGTTTGTTTGTTTTATGTGTTATTGTGTTTTGTGTATTCCTAGCCTATTTACACTATTTTCTATTGTGTTCTGTTGATGTTTGCTGTTTTAGTACTGTGCTGTCGGTCCTTCTGGCCGGTGTTTTTTTGGTTTTTGCTTATTTTGTTTATTCTGTTCTTTTTATTGTATTTATTGCCTTATACTTGCATGTTTTGCATGTAAAAATAAAAAAAAAAAAAAAATAACGGGTAAAATATGCGCATGAATTTAATGACCAATAATTTATAATTATATACACAATTCATTTTACCGGATACAATACTTCCTATGGTTAGTGAGATCTTTAGTTGATTGAAGACTTCGTGGTTCCTTTGTCGAAGTGCATGTTTGAGATCTATATGTGCCGACTAGAGAGGGAGTTTACTCTCTGTCTCTGGTCGTTTGTGACCATTCATGTTATGGCGTCTCGTCTTTGTTTACATTGTGTCCGAGCTGTCCCTCCTCCCTGCAGCCCGTCCTCCAAACAAATACCAAAAATTGATTCCATGTACCAGGCAAACCCCCTGTTAATGAATTAAAATCAATTTACACACGACTCACAACTGATGACGTTCGAACATTTCCGGAACAAGTGCTTCACTGACGAATTTTATTCGAACCCTAATACTGTAAATGCTTCACCGGCGTACTACAAATTCAAATAATCGCCAACAGAACCTGAACACCTAAACTTAACCTATGCCTATATATGCACAATATGCTAATATATTATAATAATTTATATTTGAGAAAATTCCTGTTTTGAATGAACAGCATGTAAAAAAGTATGAATGCATCTGTGGGGTCGATTGCTGGATGTAATGGACTTGAGTCGAGGACGGGTTGCCTTCCTGCTAGGTGCCGTCTCCCGAAATAGTTCTATTTTGTGACTTATTTGTCAATAGGAGGGAGCCTTTAAGCTTATGGTTTATTTCATTAAGTTAAAGTATAGAAAACACTTTTCTATTAATTCCAATGCTTAGACTTTGAGTTTGAGCTCAGAGGAAAGAGCTCAGGGAAGATGACCGCCTGGGCGTTGAATGGTGACGGTGCTCGGTGGTTGGCGTTCAAGTTAGAGGCGGCAGAGCGCCTCAGGTCCTCTGGTTTCTGTATTTCCTCCTGTCGGCGCCGAGAGTGATAAGAGATTTCCACGTGGCCACCACAGCAGATGAGGCAGCGTTGGGTTTTGGCCTTTCAGATGTTGTAATGGTGGTCTTCAGTGCAGATGCTGCCCTTGGGGATGCGCTTTGTACAATCCTTGGTGAGATGCATGTACGTGTAGCACTTTAGGAATTGTTGTACATCGTAGTACTGTTCGAACTTAACTCATGTTGGTGGGTTGGTCTTGATATCAAAGCAGTAGAGTTCTTGAGTGGTGGCTTGGGTAGCAGATGCTAATGTGGTGAACGTGAGCTTAATGGTTAGGCGCTTTCCATCAGGGCATCCGAAGAGGGTCCCATCGAAAAAATAGTTTTCCGGTATGTCCAACTCATTAGTGCATATGTCTTCTTTCTAATTTCGTTGTACGTCGGTAAATGTACTATGGACCTCATCGTTACTATAAGTACTACCAAAACAGGAAGATGGGCTGTCTAATGCAATGACTCCTGGTATCTCCCTATCATACCTGCTTTTAAAGTTATGAAAGTAATTTGCCTCTACAACCTGCTCCTTTAGGTTATTCCATTTACTTACTACCCTTACGCTTAAGGAAAACTTTCTAATATCTCAATGACACATCTATATCAAGCTTCCATCTGTGCCCCTTTGTTCTAAAGATATTCATTGTAAACAATTCTTGTTTCCATCCTGTCAATCCCTCTAAGTATTTTATACGTCTGTATCAAGTCCCCCATCTCCCTCTTTTCAAAAGTTGTCATGTTTAGTTCATTCAGTCTTTCTTTGTACCTCATCCCTCGCAGGTCTGGGACGAGTCTCGTTGCAAACTTCTGCACCTTTTTGAGCTTCCTTATGTGTTTTATTAGATGTACGCTCCAAGATGATGGCATACTCTAAGACTGGCCTCATATAGGCAGTATACGTAATCCAAAAACATCCTTATTCAAGTTTTTGAAGGATGTTCTGACTTTTGCCAACATAGAGTATGCAGCTGGCGTTATTCTATTTGTATGAGCCTCCTTGAGTTAGGTTCGGTGTTATGTCCACTCCCAGGTATTTTTATCAAGTCATTATAGGGAGATGTTCCTTTATATTCCTTCATCATGTATTGACCTTTCGGTTACTGGCTCCTGATCCCATTTCCACCAAATGGGATCAGGAGCCATTATACTTGCTGGTGTTGAATTCAAGGAGCCATTTCTCGAACCACCTCTGCAACCTGTTCAAGTCATCCTGCAGAATCTTACAATCTTTCATCTTTCTCAATCCTCTTCATCAGTTTTGCACCCTCTGCAAACATTGACATATAAAGACTCCTGCAGTTACGTCGTTTACATAAATGAGGAATAGTATGGGGACCAAGCACCGATCCTCAAGGCATCCCGCTTGTTACTCTATGCCAGTCGAACTCCTTGCCACATCATTGTCACTCTCTGACACCTGTCTATCAGATAATTCCTTACCGATGTTAATGCGTTTCCGTCTACTCCCTCCTGCCTCTCAAGTCTGTATAGTAGCCTCCTGTGTGTTACTGTATCAAAGGTTTTTTTGCCAGTCCAGAAATATGCAATGTGCCCAGCCTTCTCTGTCTTGCCTTATTTTCGTTGCTTTATCGTAAAACTCCAGGAGGTTCGTCAGGCATGATTTCCCTTCTCTAAAGCCATGTTTATGTTCACTTACAAACCTAGTTCTTTCTAGATGCGCAACTAGTCTCATATATAACCTTATATATAATTCTTTCAAGTACTTTGTAAGGAATTCTTGGGAATGACACTGGTCTATATTTAAATTCCTCTCCTCTATCTCCTTTCTTGTAGAGTGGCACTTCATTTGCCTTCTCCCAACAGCCGGGCAATTCCCCCTTTGTGTCTCATTAAAGATTACTGCTAGATGTATGCTGATGGCTTGTGCTGCTTCTTTTAACATCCAGAGTGATTCTCTGGATGATCAGGCCCAGTTGCTTTAGTTACATCCAATGATGTCAGTTGTATTCTTACTTCCTCCGCTGTTACCTTAATATTTAGTAGTTTCTCTTCAGGGGCTGCTTCCTAATCTATCTCTGAAAGCTGTCCAGGATCAATAGTAAACAATCCAGGTAAGTTGGCATTCAGCTCCTCACAAATTTCTTTATCATTTTCTGTATACTGGCCTCCTCATTTTTGTAACCAGATCACTTGGTCATTCAATGCCATTTTCCTTCTTATATGGCTTTGTATGAGTTTCGATTTTCTCTGCTTTGGAGGCAATATCTTTTTCATAGTTTCTTTCTGCCAACCTTCTTATGTTTATGTAGTCATTCCTGGCCCAGTTACATTTATTCTGGCTTACCTCTATCCTTTTTCCTTATGTTTTTCCTCCACTCCTTCCTGCTTTGTTATTTTACCTCCTGGCACTGTCTCTTGAACCACGGGTTATTATATGCTCTCCTACTTTTTTCCCTTAATGGTGGTATGACTCTCTCTTCGGCCTCTTTGCACCTCAGTTTTATTTGGTTCATCATTTCCTGGACCGTCTTCCTTCTGAGTTCCTCATCCCATTGCACACTTCTTAAGTGTGGGTAAGATGCTCTCTTACTTTCATGTAGCCCGTGTGTTATAGTATGCTCTCCCTTCCCTGACTCCTTGTCTTATGGGCACTGTTTTGAGTTCCATAATGTAGTCGAACACCAGGCCCCAATGGTCACTTGCTCCAAGTGGCATTTCATGTTCAACGTTCTCAATGTCTTCCTCATTCTGGGTGAAAATCAAGACTAGTAGGCCTCTTGTATCCCAGTCAAGGTCTCCCAGTTCCCAGTCAATCCCATTCCCAGTCGGGGAATGGGAATAGAGTGGTTGGGGTTCTGGGAGTAAGTGGGGGTCAGGGAGTGGGCGAAGGTCAGTGAGGGTGTGGGGGGTCAGGGGGCAAGTAGGGGTAATAGAATGGGCATGATTTTATTGCCCACTTCCTGTCAGGGAGCGGGCAGGGATCAGGGATTGGCCAGGGGTGTGGGTATGGGCGGGTAAAGGAGTGGGCAGGGGTCAGGGAGTGGGTGGGGGACAAGGTGGTATGCAAGATGTGGTTGGTATGGTAGGTGTTGGTGGGAGGTAGGGTGTGGGCATCAGTCAAAGTAGGGTGTGGGGCAGAGCAGCATCAGATTCGGTCAGGGGGGTGTGTATGGCAAAGCATGGATGGGTGGAGGGTTTGGATTCAGCTGGTTTTAGGTCCGGTCATTCGCAGGTAATGGAGGGTTGGGGGATGTGGTAGGGTGTTGTTGTTGTGAGGTATGGTTTGGGGGTGGGAGAGAGTGTGTGTGTGTGTAGTAGTGAGATCGCGGCCTACCACTCAATGTCTAGATGTTTTGTTTCTGTTGTTGTTAGATAGGGTTAATGATCTTAATATAATACTTGATAAAGCTATTATAAGATACAAGTTGATGCA
>NC_091181.1:9403456-9448456 GCF_040958095.1 Procambarus clarkii | reverse complement strand
AAGAACTCGACAAGAGGTTCCAGGAGGTCTTCACAATAGAACAAGGTGAGGTCACTGTGTTAGGAGAAGATGAGGAAAACCAGGCGGCCTTTGAAGAGTTCGAAATTACGAGAGAGGAGGTCAAGAGACACCTGCTGGATCTGGATGTTAGAAAGGCTGTTGGGCCAGACGGGATCTCACCATGGATACTGAAGGAGTGTGCAGAGGCACTTTGCTTGCCACTCTCCATAGTGTATAGTAAGTCACTGGAGACGGGAGACCTACCAGAAATATGGAAGACGGCGAATGTGGTCCCAATATACAAAAAGGGCGACAGGCAAGAGACACTGAACTACAGGCCAGTGTCCTTGACTTGTATACCATGAAAGCTGATGGAGAAGATCGTGAGAAAAAACCTGGTAACACATTTGGAGAGAAGGGACTTCGTGAAAAATCGCCAACATGGATTCAGGGAGGGTAAATCTTGCCTTACAGGTGTCACGTGGGGGTGGGCGGTCCGGGGCTCTCGGTAACACTTAACTGCTAGGGGCTCAAAAGGCCCAAATACTCAGCCCCTCCGACTCCCGGGATTCACCGGAGTCTCCTTGGTCACACAAGATAGGACCAACAATGCCCACCTCCGCAGGTCTTTGCTTCCACCACAAAAGGGGGTGCCACTGATTCACCCTGGAAGCCCTTCAGTCAAACACGGGGAAACTGCTGTTAACAGTTCCGGCCTAGACCCGTGGGGGAGTGAAGGAAGACTCAGGCTTACCTTATAACCATAACCTCCCTGAGCCTTGCCTGCCAGACAAAAAAGGTTGCAGGAACTCCTTTCCCGCCTGTCTTCTCTATCTTCCTCTTAGCAAGGTCGCCAGCTGGGTTATTATATCTGCACCCCAGCAATGCAGTTCAGTGGGTGTATTATATATTGTTTGTAGCCAGAAATGTATGCTCGTAGAGAAATATCATAAATGGAGGCACACTCAAACACAGTAATAAAATGTGTGGATTTACTGATGCAAATTACATGAACACACACACAATCACAAGTAATACATGAATATGGAATATGGATAATGAGCCTGGAGATCGTCAGCCTCTTCTTCCACGACCATCCCACACTCCTTCAACTGGGCAGGAAGACAGGAGTCTCACACTCTCACAGGAGGGCCTCTTCACCACGTCGGCACCTCTTCTTCATTGTCCTGCCGTCCGTACACACTGTCCTCTCTGACAGTCCTGGACACAAGCTGCTTTGCAGCCTACTCTACATTAAAGTAATAAAGTCTTGCTGCCACATACACAAGTAAATATTGTGGCCTAACTAGCCTACTCATACAAGGGGTAATGGGAGGGAAAAATGATCTACCTTACACTCCTGGCTCACGACGCCTGTCCCTCGATGGTGTGAGGTTCCCACGCTTCCTTGGGTCGATCCTCGACGATCCAGGACGTTCCACGGGTCCTCAGGTGTCGTGAAGCCTTCGCGTCATCGCCGTTCCAATCCCTGAGATTCAGCTGCCCCAATCCTGGTTCATCGATGGGCGCTGAGCTAATCACTATTTTTCCCCACACTCGCCTCTCCCACAGGGCGTCGCTCCTTGTCCTAGGCACGGTGTCGTCCTTCCAAGATTCTCAGTGGATGTGACCCCAGTCACAGCTAGCTTGCTCGCCCACCTTCCAGACCTCAACGTCCAGCCAGCGGCGCCGCCCAGCGTCGTCGCCGACTATTTTCCAAGTTTGGCACTTCTCTGCTCACTGAACTTGGTTCCTCTTTTGCTTCCCAGAAGCGCAGGGTCTCCAATAACTGTGATGGGCTGCGAAGGCCAGCTCAATCCACTGAACAAGGCTTGCAGAGCCTCCAATCCTTGAGAGCAGACCGAGGCGCGTCCTGTCGCTTCCCAGGTCAGATCAACTCTGACGTTGGCGCCGCCTGGGGCACTCGGTGACGTCATGGCGGGCCCTGATTTGTCGCCCGCGACCTACGTCGGCCAATCCGCGATCGGCATAGTCCCTTCCAAAAGGTCATATCTGCTGTAGGGGATACTGTTTCATTTTATAACAGGGCGCCAATTTTCCTTTATTTACAACTTATAATATAACTTCCTTCCCTTAACTGGCAGCCGGTCTGGTCGCCACATATGTCATTAGACTCCCTGAACCTCAGAGAATCAGTAGGGAGAGCTGATATGACTCTTTAAGCCGGCAAACGAAAGAAATAGGAGAGGGCACCGTAACACAGGCTTGATAGAATTCTACGATCAGGTGACAAAGATTAAGTAAGAAAGAGAGGGCTTGGTGGACTGCATTTTCTTGGATTGTCGGAAAGCTTTTGACACAGTACTGCATAAGAGGCTGGTACATAAGCTGGAGAGACAGGCAGGTGTAGCTGGTAAGGTGCTCCAGTGGATAAGGGAGTACCTAAGCAATAGGAAGCAGAGAGTTACGGTGAGGGGTGAGACCTCCGATTGGCGTGGTCACCAGTGGAGTCCCACAGGGCTCTGTACTCGGTCCTATCATGTTTCTGATATATGTAAATGATCTCCCGGAGGGTATCGATTCATTTCTCTCAATGTTTGCGAACGATGCTAAAATTATGAGAAGGATTAAAACAGAAGAGGACTGTTTGAGGCTTCAAGAAGACCTAAACAAGCTGAAGGAATGGTCGAAGAAATGGTTGTTAGAGTTTAACCCAACCAAATGTAATGTAATGAAGGTAGGTGTAGGGAGCAGGCCAGATACAAGGTATCATCTGGGAGAGGAAATTCTTCAGGAGTCAGAGAAGGAAAAAGACTTGGGGGTCGATATCACGCCAGACCTGTCTCCTGCAGCACATATCAAGCGGATAACATCAGCGGCATATGCCAGGCTGGCCAACATACGAACGGCATTCAGAAACTTGTGTAAAGAATCATTCAGAACTTTGTATACCACATATGTCAGGCCAGTCCTAGAGTATGCAGCCCCAGCATGGAGTACATATCTAGTCAAGGATAAGACTAAACTGGAAAAGGTTCAAAGGTTTGCCACCAGACTAGTACCCGAGCTGAGAGGTATGAGCTACGAGGAGAGACTACGGGAATTAAACCTCACTTCGATGGAAGACAGAAGAGTTAGGGGGGACATGATCACCACATTCAAGATTCTGAAGGGAATTGATAGGGTAGATAAAGACAGGCAATTTAACACAGGGGGCACACGCACAAGGAGAGACAGGTGGAATCTGAGTGCCCAAATGAGCCACAGAGATATTAGAAAGAACTTTTTTAGTGTCAGAGTGGTTGACAAATGGAATGCATTAGGAAGCGATGTGGTGGAGGCTGACTCCGTACACAGTTTCAAGTGTAGATATGATAGAGCCCAATAGGCTCAGGAATCTGTACACCTGTTGATTGACGGTTGAGAGGCGGGACCAAAGAGCCAGAGCTCAACCCCCGCAAACACAACTAGGTGAGTACAACTAGGTGAGTACACACACACACACACACACACACACACACACACACACACACACACACAAACACACAAACACACACACACACACACACACACACACACACACACACACACACACACACACACACACACACACACACACACACAAACACACACACACACACACACACACACACACACACACACACACACACACACACACACACACACACACACACACACACACAGGAAGCAGCACGTAGCAGATGTCTAACTCCCAGGTACCTATTTACTGCTAGGTAACAGGGGCACTAAGGTGAAAGAAACTCAGCCTATTTGATTCTGCCTTAACTGGGGTTCAAACCCAGAACTTCAGGACTACAGATCAGAAGTGCTGTTCACTCCGCTTTTTTTTCCAGGGATATTCCTGCGCGGGCCCTAAGCCTCTGGCTGGCCCACTAAGTGTTGCTTGTTTCTGTTTTACTTGGGCGGAGTATGAGTATTTATGACTCGTATGATCGCTTCAGTAAGATTTTGCCATATGTGTTTAACAATTTCTTCTGCTCTGTTGAATCTAAGTTGAAATCTTAATGGGTTTGTGACTGTGCACTGTGTTAGATAATGTTCCAGTGATCTGTCTGGCATTTCTCCACAGTGTTGACATATCCTCTCATCTTCCGGAACCTTTAAGCCTATTTCACATGCACATGGGTATCCAAGCCTGATGCGATGTAAGTGTACTTCTGTTGCTCTACTGTTCCCTTTCATCAAACTAAGTGGTTCATAGTTGGTTGAATTCTGGTACCAACCCGCAGATCCTGATGTTGCAACTGCTGTGTTGTGGTCACTGTACATCTTTTGCATTGCTCTGTTTCTAATTACTTTCTTAATCTGTGATAGACTCTGTGGTATGTAAATGTCTACATTTCCTCTCTTAGTTGCAAGTTTTGCAGCTTCGTCTGCAATGTCATTTCCTCTTATTCCCACATGACTTGGCACCCAGTTGATAAGTACAAGTCGGCCTTGTCGTTTGAGTGTTTGCATTAATGATATGACATTTGTGATCAGATGTATGTTATCATATATGTGTTCTTGTTGCAATGTTTCAATGGCGGTTCTCGAATCTGTATGTATGATAACATGTTGTCGGTGTTCAGCAAGAGCATGTTCCAAAGCCTTTTGAATGGCTAGCATCTCTGATAGTAAAGTCGAACACCCATTTGAGAGCCTCCAACTATTTACAAAGTTTCCTGCTTTAACTACAGCTCTGGTTTCTTGTCCCTGCTGGTCTACTGATCCATCTGTGAAGTGAAGCTGTCGGATGCCATGTTTGCTTCTATATGCATCTGTGCAATGTTACATAGCAGATGAGGATTTGTCTGGTTCTTTTTTCCTTCAATAACCATAATCTTAAAGTCTGCTGACGGAGATTCCCAAGAGGCATGCATTACAAAGTCTGCATGTATTTCGTCGTCACCCTTCTCAGTGACTGTGTTTGTTATATCGAATGTATTGATGGTGTTTATCGCACAATGGGTCCACCAGTTGCTAATGGAGGCTCATCTGTCCAGAGTTAGTGCTCCAGTAATTATATCTTTAAGTGAACTGATTCTAGGTCTCGTCAATATCTTGGTCATTCACTTAGCTGTCAGGCCGCCTGTGTAAGACTGTGTAAGACAGCATCGTTAGTGAGATAGCTCAAGACACAGGCAGCAGTGTAAAGACGGTTCGTAGGTGGATACAAAAATGGCAGCATGAAGTACCAGCATTACTGCTTCTGGAATCTTTCCTCATTGTGGTTGCTGAGTAGCGCGTTTGACAGAGCTACCATCTTCCGCTCTTTGGAATCAATGGTTTGAAGCTTCTAATGGCTTAAGTGCAACCCGTCCTCGACTCAAGTCCATTACATCCAGCGGTCGACCCCACAGACGCATTCATAAATTTTTACATGCTATTCATTCAAAACGGGAATTTTCTCAAATATAAATTAATATTATAATCTATTAGCATATTGTGCTTATATAGGCATTTTAGGTGTTTATGTTCTGTTGGCGATTATTTGTATTTGTAGTACGTGGGTGAAGTATTTACAGTGTTGTGCTTTGAACAAAATTCGTCATTGACGCATTTGTTCCGGAAGTGTTCGAACGATATCAGTTGTGAGTCTTGTGTAAACCGTTTTTCATTCATAAACAACGGGTTTGGTGGGTGCATGGAATCACTTTTGGGTCTTTGTTTTGAGGACCGGCTGCCAAGTGAACTAAATACACACGCACATACAGGGAGGTCTCGAGGATGAGTGGACAACCCTTAGGGGTCGTACTCTTAATGGCCCGGGTTCGATAACCTAGCCGAGGCGGAAGTAAATGTGCTTTTTCTTTCCCCCTGATGCCTCTCTTCACCTAGCAGTAAATAGGTACCTGGGAGTTAGATAACCGCTACGAGTTGCTACCTGGGGATGTGTATGTGTGTGCAGGTGTTAGAAATATATGTAGAAGATATAATGGAGGAAAAAGAAATTGGTTAGAAAGGCGGGTTCCAAGAGCTAATAACTCGATTCTGTAGATATAAATAGTAAATATCACTCACACACACACACACACTGTGTGTGTGTGTCTGAGTGAATGGTCCAACAAATGGCTGCTGAAGTTCAACCCGAGTAAATGCAAAGAAATGAAACTAGGCAGTGGAGACAGGAGGCCAGACACAGGATACAGAGCAGGAGATGAAGTACTTTATGAAACGTACAGAGAGAAAGATCTAGGAGTTGATATCACACCAAACCTGTCTCCTGAAGCCCACATAAAAAGAATAACGTCTGCGGCATATGCGAGGCTGGCTAAGATCAGAACAGCGTTCAGGAACCTGTGTAAGGAATCATTCAGAATCTTGTACACCACATATGTAAGACCAATCCTGGAGTATGCGGCCCCAGCATGGAGCCCGTACCTTGTCAAGCACAAGACGAAGCTGGAAAAAGTACAAAGGTATTCCACTAGACTAGTCCCAGAACTAAGAGGCATGAGTTACGAGGAAAGGCTGCGGGAAATGCACCTTACGATCCTGGAGGACAGAAGAGTAAGGGAAGACATGATCACAACCTACAAAATCCTCAGGGGAATCGACCGGGTAAACTATTCAACACTGGTGGTACGCGAACAAGGGGACACAGGTGGAAACTGAGTACCCACATGAGCCACAGGGACATTAGAAGGAACTTTTTCAGTGTCAGGGTAGTTAACGGATGGAATGCATTAGGCAGTGATGTGGTGGAGGCTGACTCCATACACAATTTCAAATGTAGATATGATAGAGCCCAGTAGGCTCAGGAACCTATACACCAGTTGATTGACAGTTGAGAGGCGGGACCAAAGAGCCAAAGCTCAACCCCCGCAAGCACAAATAGGTGAGTACACACACCGACACACACATACCTATTGGAGCTGGACGTGAGAAAGGCTGTTGGGCCTGATGGAATCTCACCATGGGTATTGAAAGAGTGTGCAAAAGCACTTTGTTTGCCGCTCTCTATAGTGTATAGTAGGTCACTGGAAACGGGAGACCTACCAGAAATATGGAAGACGGCTAATGTAGTCCCAACATACAAAAAGGGTGACAGACAAGAGGCACTGAACTACAGGCCAGTGTCCTTAACTTGTATACCATGCAAGGTGATGGAGAAGATTGTGAGAAAAAACCTAGTAACACACCTGGAGAGAAGGGACTTCGTGACAACCCATCAACATGGGTTCAGGGAGGGTAAATCTTGCCTTACAGGCTTAATAGAATTCTACGATCTGGTGACAAAGATTAAGCAAGAAAAAGAAGGATGGGCGGACTGCATTTTTTTGGATTATCGGAAAGCCTTTGACACGGTACCCATAAAAGGCTGATGCATAAGCTGGTGAAACAGGCAGGAGTAACTGGTAGGGCGCTCCAGTGGATAAGGGGGTACCTAAGAAATTGGAAGCAGAGAGTTACAGTGAGGGGTGAGACCTCAGACTGGCGTGAAGTCACCAGTGGAGTCCCACAGGGCTCTTTACTCGAATCTATCCTGTTTCTGATATATGTAAATGATCTCCCAGAGGGTGTAAACTTTTTCCTCTCAATGTTTGCTGACGACGCCAAAATTATGAGAAGGATTAAGACAGAGGAGGACAGCTTGAGGCTTCAAGAGGACCTGGACAAGCTGCAGGAATGGTCGAACAAATGGCTGTTATAGTTTAACCCAAGCAAATGTACTGCAATGAAAATAGGTGTAGGGAACAGGAGACCAGATACAAGGTATCATTTGGGAGATGAAATACTTCAAGAGTCAGTCTTTTCTTTCAGAACGGCCTTTAGAAACTTGTGTAAGGAATCTTTCAGAACATTATATACCACATATGTCAGACCAATCCCATTGTATGCGGCCTTATCATGGAGTCCATATCAGTTGAAGCATAAGACTAAACTTGGAAAAGGTTCAAATGTTTGCCACTAGACTAATACCCGAACTGCGGGGTATGAGCTACGAGGAGAGACTACGGTGAATTAAACCTCACGGCACTGGGAGACAGAAGATTTTAAAGGGACATGATCACCACATACAAAATTCTCAGAAGAATTGATAGGGAAGATAAAGAAAGACTTTTTAACACAAGGGGCACACGCACTAGAGGACACAGGTGGAAATTGAGTGCCCAAATGAGCCATAGAGACGTTAGAAAGAATTTTTTCATTGTCAAAGTAGTAGACAAATGGAATTCATTATGAAGTGATGTGGTTGAGGCTGACTCCATACACTGCTTCAATTGTAGATATGATAGAGCCCAGTAGGCTCAGAAACCTGTACACCTGTGATTGATCGTTGAGAGGCGAGACCAAAGAGCCAGAGCTCAACCCCCGCAAGCCCAACTAGGTAAGTACAGATGAGGGGAGAATGGGAAACAATGAGTACAATGCATGACAAGTAGTTAGACACAGGATGAATTAACATGGGTAGGGTGATGGATTAGCGGGTATGGGAGTAGCAGGCAGCAAATGGGTACAGACAGTGAGGGTAGATTACGGAATTTTGAGGAGCAACTTCATAAAGGTGCTCTAATATGGGACAATGCAGGAGATACAACTAAAAACAAGCAGGGAAATGATATGGACAAAGTAAGGGTTGCAACACTGTGGGGTAAGAACCAGCATGAAAGTGGATCACAGAGGAGGTTGACACTTGTCATTCATGGATTATGTGAAGTAAAGGCTACATCAAAACATGAAAGGATACATACTGAAAAGTTTGATCTACGATAAAGGTTTATTAAGGGTTATTAATGCAGACATGGCAGAAAACGAGATTGAACTCAGCCACCGATTTGGGCCTTATAATGAAAACAAAAGCAGACCTGTTCTGGTGCAGTTTTCTAATGACGAAGTTGGTCGACTACATATTAGAGCCCAATCAGTTACTAAGGGGGCAGCGAAGGCTACTATAATGTGTTTATAGACAGATACATGACCAAAGACGAACAACAGGAAATGAAGGTGAGGAAACTGATCCACAGTCGTCGCCCTCGTCCCAGCACTCCTTCCCAACTCACACCCCCTCAAATCAGCTCTCCCATCCTTCCCTACCCTTTCTACCCCCAACAACTACCCTACCATCACCAACCCCTCTGCAACCAATCTCATCTGCTCCATCCCACCCTCCAATGCCCGATCTACTCCCCACCATCCCCAAACCCACTACAAGCCTCACTCCCCCTTTGCACCTCGTCTCTTGTATGACGCCCTCACCTCGTGACCCTCCCTCCCCCCAGCCTCTCTCTCCATCACTTCTCCACCGCCTTTAAACACCCATTTTCTTGCCCCACTCTTATCCTGTGAGCCCACCTCCCACTTTCCCCGTTTCTATTCCAAACTCATACCTTCCCCTGCTTTTCCCCAGCCCCCTAGCACACCCTCTTTCTGACTCCCAACCTCACTCCATCTCTTAGCCCCCCAATGTCCTTCAGACATCCCTAACTGCTAAGACCCCCATTCGCCTCCCAGATCCCCCTAACTGCCAAGACTCTACCTGCCTCCCAGACTCCTGGCTCCCAGATCCGCTCTGCCTCTAATCCCCCCCCCCCCTCCTCATTCCCGGGCACTTCCCACCTCACAACCCCTTATTGGAGACAGGACTGCATTCATCTCTCACCTAAAGCACACGCCGAGGGAGACAGGTAGGCAGATGAGCTATATGAACTCTGTAACAGAGTTCCAAGAAGGATCTCAAGGTTTGGTACACCAATACTGACGGGGTGTCCAATAAAGCAGAGGAAATAAAAGAAAGGGTTGGTGAAGCAAATCCAGATGTAATTGCAATAGTGGAAACTAAAATGAATGATATGATCTCTGATGCCATCTTCCCAGAGGGATACCAAGTGATAAGGATTGAAAGGACACAGACAGAGAGAGGGGGAGTGACACTCCTCATAAAGCAGAAATGGAAATATGATGAACTAAAGAAACAGAGGTCTAATGGAAATGCAAACTCCATACTTTTGTTTCTGACAGCAGTGGGAAGAGGATTGTGGTCTAGATAATCAACAACCCCCCCTCACCAAAGAGTAGATGCCCCAGACAGGAATATGATGATAAGACATATATAGATGAACTGCAGAGAGCAGCAACACCAGCTCACAGAATGATAGCGAAACTGCTGGTCATGGGGGACCATAATCACGGAGAGATCGATTGGGAATCAGGAAATCCACATGGTGGGGAAGAAACGTGGTGAGCAAAATTAGTGGAAGTTATAGACAGGAATTTCATAACACAACATGTATAGGAAGGCACAAGGGAAATTAGAGGGGGATACACCAGGCCTATTTGACTTGATATTCACACAGAATAAGGAAAACATTACGAATGTAGAGCATGAAATACCTCTAGGAGTCAGTGATCATTGTGTCCTAGTCTTTGACTACATGATCGAGCTTAAAATTGTGAATATGGGAAAAAGGTTTGGGACAGGAGAGTAGACTATAGGAAATGGGATTACAGGAGAATAAGAAAATATCTAGGAGAAGTGCAGTGGGAAGAAGAACTAGGAGGAAAAACAATTCAAGATATAATGGACCTAGTCATGTAGAAATGCATGGAGGCCGAAGAGTTATATAACAACAGCAAAAGAAAAAAGTTGTAGGAAATATAAAAACTCATGGTTTAATAGACAGTATCAGGAAGCAAAAATGAGAAGCAGGAGGGAGTGGACAAAGTAGAGAGGACAAAGGACTGAGGACAATAAGATTAGACGCAACAGAGCTGGGAATAAATTCATTAATACAAGAGGAGAATCAGAAATTAATTATGAGAACGATATTGCAATGAAAGCAAAAGAGCAACCTAAATTACTACAAAGTCATATCTGATATAAAATGCCGGTGAACGACCAAATGACAAGACTAAGGAAAACAGAAGGGGTATATACTGAAAGGGACAATAAATTCTGCGATGTACTGAATGCCAGTTTCCATAGAGTGTTCACAACCGTGCCAGAGCAGCTCCCATTGATAGAAGAGGAGATGACCCAAGATGAGAGACAAACAGATTTAGAGGTGACAGCAGAGGAGGTAATGAAACAGCTAACAACACTGGATGAAACTGAAGCAGTTGGACCAGACAATGTATCACCGAGGATTCTAAAATACGGCAATGAAGCCCATAGCGTGCTTCTAGCAAGGATCTATAATGAATCACTTACGAAGGGAGAGTTGCCCAGTTGCTGGAAGAAGGTAAGTGTGGTATCAATTTTCAAAAAATTTGATAGGGAAGAAGTACTTAACTATAGGCCAGTATCACTGACAAGCGTCCCCTGTAAAGTATTTGAAACGAATAATCAAGTTAAGACTGGTCACACACTTAGATAAAATTAGGTATATACACAAACGCCAACTTGGATTCAGGGAAGAGAAATCATGCCTAACAAACCTTCTGGATTTCTATGATAAAGTAACTTGAATAAGGTAGGACAGGGAAGGATAGGCAGATTGCATATTTCTGGACTTCCAAAAAACCTCTGACACAGTACCGCACAGGAAACTGCTATTCAGGTTTGAGAGGCAGGCGGGAGTAAGCGGAAAAACCCTAGCTTGGGTAAAGAATTACTTAACAGGCAGGAGCCAGAGAGTAACACTCAGGGCGAGAAGTCAGACTGACGAACAATAACAAGTGGAGAACCTCAAGGATCGGTGCTGGGACCATTTCTATTTGTAACAAGCTGTACCTGGCCACGTGTTGCTGAGCCACAACAACCTTCCCCCCTGTCTACCATTCCTCCCCACCATTACCCCCTCCCCCATTCCCTCGTCCTCCCAACCATTCCTTACTCCCTCATCCCTATGTCCTCTCCACTATCCCCCATTCCACCGTCCTCTCGTCCTCGTAACCATTCCCCACCTCACCATCCCCTCGCCCTCTCCACCATCTCCAACCCCCCATCACCTCGTCCTCCCTACCATTCCCCTACCCTGTCCCCTCGTCCTCTGCACCATCCCCCACTCTCCTGTCTCCTTGTCCTTCCTACCATTCTCCATTCCCTTGTCACCTCGTCCCCACCATCCCCATCTCACCCATCCCCTCGTCCTCCCCACCATTACCCCCTTCCCCCAGTACCATCGTCCTCTCCACCATCCCCAACTCCCGTCCCCTCATCCTTCCCATAATTCCCCAATCTCTCGTCCAATGCATTCCCAAATGATCTGATGTTCCCATAACAAATGTTCCCATCACTGAAATATAAGAAAAACAAATAAAAAACGAAATTAAAACGATGAAAAAATAAAATAATATATCATACTCACAAAATGAACGGTATGGTTAGCTCAATTCCAACGCAATGTCACAAAATAATTTAATAAAAATAAAAATAATTTGAAATTTATGAAAATTCAATTTATCAAGGAATTCGTAAACATTGAAATGGAATCGTAACATATTTAGTATAGTGTGAGTTGCTCCTATGTGCAACAGATGGCGCTGTTTTGAAAAAAAATCATGTTTTTACCTGTGACAAGTGTGGCATCTATACTCATACTCATGAAATGAATGGTATGGTAAACAACACAATGCAATTCCAATGCAATGTCACACAAAATAATTAAATAAAAATGTATGAAAATTTAACTTGTCAATGCAATCAGAAACATTGAAATGGAATCATAACATATTTAGTATAGCGTGTGTGGCTCTTATGTTCAATAGATTGTGCTGTTTCTTAAAAAAAAAAGAATCTTTTTACCTGTCACAGGTGTGTGTGGCATCTAAACTTATACTTTCAAAATGAACAGTATAGTAAACAACACAGCTCAATTCCTACAAAATGTCCCACAAAATAATTAAATCAAAATTAAAATAAATTGAAATATATGAAAATTCAATTTATCAATGCAATCGGAAACATTCAAATGGAATTCATAACATATTTAGTATAGCGTGTGTGTTGCTATTACGTGCAACAGATAGCGCTGTTTTTAAAAAAAAACATGTTTTTACCCGTCACGTGTGTGGCACCTATATAGTAGGTATATAAAAACATGCGCTTATTGGCATGGAACGTTTTGACAGAATTTGAAAGCAATCGGTGAAGAACTTTGGGAGATTACAGCATGTGTTGCTCTTATGTCCAACAGATGGGGCTGTTTTTCAAAAAAAGCATGGTTTTTCCTGTCACAGGTGAGGCATGTATATAGTAGGTATATAAAAACACGCGCCTATTCGAATGCAAAGTTGTATCAAAATTTCAAAGCAATTGGTAAAGAGGTTTTGAAGATTTCTCTCACATGACAAACACATGAAAAAAACAGTATAAGAAAAATACATGTTTTTTTCCGTCACATACGTGACATCAATATAGTGTGTATATAAGAACCCTCTCGGATGCGAATGGAACATTGTGTGAAAATTTTAAAGCAATCAGTGGCGAACTTTCGGAGATTAGCGATTTTGAACAAACGAACATTTTATTTTCTATTTATATAGAATTACGTGAAACGACATGTCTACAGGAGTAGGGTCCTATAAGTTGATGTTCGTGGATGATGCAAAATTAATGAGATGAGTTTTAATAACTGAGGATTGTAGGATACTCCAAGAGCGCTTGAACAAGCTGCAGAGATAGTCAGAGAAATGGCTAGTGGACTTCAACACAGGCAAGTGTATAGATATGGAAATGGGACTAGGTAACAGGAGACCAAAGGGTTGATCATTACACAACTAAGGAAGATTACCTTTAACTATCGAGAAATGGATCTGGGAGTAGACGTAATGCCAAATCTAACTCCTGGGACACATAAATCGGATAATGACAGCAGCGTACTCTACGCTAGCAAAAGTTAGAACGTCATTTAGAAACCTAATTAAGGAGGCTTTCAGAGTGTTTTACATTACCTACGTGAGACCATACTTAGAGTATTCATCCCCATCATGGAGCCCCCCACTTAAGGAAGCACATTAGAAAACAGGAAAAGGTTAAAAAAATTGTGATGAGGCTAGTCAAGGAGTTGCATGAGATGGGATATGAAGAGTAAATGAAGGAACTGAACCTGATGACGTTAGAAAAAAGGTGGGAGCGGGGAGATATGGTGGCAGCAGACAAAATATTTAGGAGGATTGAGAGAGTGGAAATAGATGAAATGTTCACATGGAATACCAACCGAACAATGAGACATGAGTGGAAGCTGGAAACTCAGATGAGTCATAGAGATGATAAAAAGTTTTCTTTTGGCATGAGATTAGTGGAGAAGTTGAATAAACTAAAGGAACACATTGTGGAAGCAAACACTATTCATTGTGGGAAAATCTGGCTCTAGTTTAATACTAATAAAATGTATAATTTTATGAATGTAATATAATGATTAATTCTAAGATAGCTCGAAGGCCCAGAATGCGTTATTAAATGAGAAAATCAGTGGCTTATAGAACTATGATAATATATATGAATAAATTCTATTATGCTATGACTGTAAATTATATAATTCTAGAGCCAGCCTCCCATGATATAGGGGGGGGGGTTATCTATAAGATTAGTCTATGTGTAACATATATTATGTAGTAATAATAATAATAAAGATAATATGCACACACATAGATAATGAGAAAAATATGTAATGCAAAATAAAGATTAATAATTAATATATGCAATATAGTATATATGGACTCTGAATAATAAAGTACTATCTACAATGAAAACTGATTAAATCTCAGCTGTGACAGTGGGACGTAGATGCAGTCCACTGTACAACAGTCTGGAAACAGCTTGAGATAGCGATACTTGGAACACGTGAGGGTGTGGCGGTCACACGCTTCCTCAGGGGTGTTGCACCATGCTGCAATAATGAAATTCCAGAATTTCCACTCCAAACTAGTATTCACACACATAAAAGTAATATCTAAATATTTGGAGGGGAAAGAGCTGCACTTACATGGGGTTATTTTTATCGCCTGCAGCGTTACGGCATGGCACCTATATTAGTTATATATTTATGAGCTCTATAAATAAAACTAAAAGGTAAAATTGCTTGCCGAACTGGTGTCCGTGGTTCTGGCAAGCTGCGTCCTCAATCTGAAGCCCGCTGTGGTACGGATGATTGCAGATATGTAAGATTTGTTGGGACCACTTCAGAGCACCGTACTGCCAGTTGATCTAATATGGCGTGAGTCCTCTCTCCTTCCCGAAAGTCGCGCATGCGCATTAGCTCCCAGTGGGGGGCTCGAGCGTAAATTATATTTATTTATTAAAGCTAAATAGGGAAGGAAGTGTTTATGAATAATACTGATAGTTCAATTAAATACTTTATGTGGTGATGTTTGATTCTCACAGTGCAGGTCAGTTAATGTAGACTGCACAAATAAAACAAGACTCGTTTGGAGGTGGAAATGATTTTAGATTATGATATTATTTACTAGAACAGCGATCAAGCTGGGTAAAGAAATTCCAGTAAACTGTTGTGTACTAAATAAAGTAACCTATTACTAAATAATTATTCTTAATAAAGGAAAGTAAATGGTTGAACTTCTGTTAGATCTACAGATATGTGGAAATTTATTCTCCGTGGGTGGCTGACGCAACACTTCACAATTCTAGGAGAAATTACATGATGTTCCACAACCTAATGCAATGAATTCTATGATACTAAACTACGGATTAGTAGTGTTAGTTAATTATTACGCTTAGTACAGGAAATACATCCCATTGTACTAAGGATTAGTAAATGAGTATCAAATGAATATGAAGCCTAATACAGGAAATACATCCTATTGTATTAGGGATGAGAAAAACTGTTGGAAATTTCCAACATTCATACTTTTAAACTAGGTATGATAGAGAGGGAGGACATGAGTCATTGCTTTAAACAACTAGTGGCAATAAAGGCGAGATCCAAGAGCCAACGCTCGACCCTGCAGGCACAAATAGGTGAATACACACACATAGTAGGGTAGGGGTCTGGTAGCTGAGCGACAGAGCGCTGGACTCGTAATTCTGTGGCCCTGGTTCGATTCCCGGACTAAGCAGAAACAAATGGGGAAAGTTTCTTTCACCCTGATGCGCCTGTTACCTAACAGTAAATAGGTACCTGGGAGTTATACAGCTGTTATGGTGCTGCTTCCTGGGGTGTGCATGCGTGTGAAAAAAAAATAATAATTAGTAGTTAGTTACAGTTGATTGATTGACAGTTGAGAGGCGGGCCGAAAGAGCAGAGCTCAACCCCCGCAAGAACAATTAGGTGAATACACACACACACACACACACACACAGGGTGAGGAACTATCTACTACCTAACAGGAAGGAGCCAGAGAGTTATGGTAAGGGGCGGGAAGTCGGGCTGTTGAACAGTAACGAGTGAAGTACCTCAAGGATCGGTGCTGGGATAAATTCTATTTCTAATAAACATTAATGACATGTTTACAGGAGTAGAATCCTGCATGTCGATATTCGCGGATGACACAAAGTTGATAAGAAGAGTTGTGACAGATGAGGATTGTAAGATCCTCCAAGAGGACTAGAACAGGTTGCAGAGATGGTCAGAGAAATGGGTACTGGAGTTCAACAAGAGCAAATGTAAAGTTATGGATATGGGATTAGGTGACAGGAGACTAAAGAGACAGTACACAATAAAGGGGAACTGCCTACCTGTGACAACTTAAGAAAGAGACCTGGGTGTGGATGTAACACCTAACCTAACTCTTGAGACACATGAAAATAAGATATCGACAGCAGCATACTCTACACTGGCAAAAGATAGAACATCATTCAGAAACCTAAGTAAGGAGGCATTTAGGGTGCTTTACACTGCCTACGTGACGCCAGTCTTGGAGTATGCCGCCCCATCATGGAGTTCGACCTGAAGAAACACACAAATGAGCCACAGGGACGTTAGAAAGAATTTTTTCAGCGTCAGAGTAGCTAACAGATGGAATGCATTAGGCAGTGATGTGGTGGAGGCTGACTTCATACACAGTTTTAAATGTTGATATGATCGAGCCCAGTAGGCTCAGGAATCTGTACACCAGTTGACTGACGGTTGAGAGGTGGGACCAAAGGTCCAAAGCTCAACCCCCGCAAGCACAATTTGGTGAGTACAATTAGGTGAGAACAAGGAAATCGGAAAAGGTTAAGAAGTTTGCAACAAGTCTCGTCCCAGCGTTACGAGGGAAGGGGTATGAAGAGCGCCTGAGAGAACTGAGCCTTACGACACTAGAAAAAAGAACGGAGAAGGGGGTATATGACAGTAATGTATAAAATACTCAGGGGGGGTGGGTGTACAGCCATGACATGGACGAAATGTTCACATGGAATAGTAACAGAATGAAGGGACATGGGTGGAAACTCAAATGAGTCACAGAGATGTTAGGAAGTTTTCTTTTAGTGTGAGAGTAACGGAAAAATGGAATTCATTTAAGGGGCAGGTTGTGGAAGCAAATTTTATTCATAATTTTAAAACTAGGTATGATAGGGAAATACGACCAGAGTCATTGCTGTAAACAACCAATGACTCGAAAGGCGGGATCCAAGAGTCAATGCTCGATCCTGCAGACACAAATAGGTGAGTACACACACACACCAACAAACACACACACACACACACACACACACACACACACACACACACACACACACACACACACACACACACGCACACACACACACACACACACAATCACATGCACGCACGCACGCACACACACACACACACACCGCCCTCAGTATCCCTCTCCCCCCCCAACCTCTCAACCTCTATCTGACTCTCAGTCTCACTCTATTTCTCAGCCCCCCCCCCCTATGCTATTCAGACCCCTAACTTTCAGACCCATTATGCCCTTCCTACCCCCCTAGATGCCCAGACCCCATTCGCCTACCAGGCACTCCCAGGCACCCCCTAGCACCCCCCCACTCACCCCCACAGCCCCCACTTGCCCCCCAGACACCCCCCAGTTCCCCCCAGACCCCTGGTGAAAGGGGGAACTCTGACACCCGAGTTTCCAAGAAGAGTCTCAAGGTTTGGTACACCAATGCTGATGGGGTAGCCAATAAAGCAGAAGAGATAAAAGAAAGAGTTAGTGAGGCAGACCCAGACATAGTGGCAATAGTGGAAACTAAAATAAATGGTATGATCTCGGATGCAATCTTTCCAGAGGGGTACCAGGTGATAAGAAAGGAAAGGACACAGAGACAGGGAGGAGGAGTGGCACTACTAATAAAGCGGAAATGGAAGTTTGATGAGCTGGAAAATCCGGGTACCAATGAAAGCACAAGCTTCATACATGGAACTCTGACAGTGGATGGGAAGAAGATTGTAATCTTGATACTCTACAATCCCCCACCAAACAGTAGAAGGCCCAGGCAGGAGTACGAGGACAGCAACAAGACATGTATGGATGAACTGCAGAGGGCAGCAACTTTAGCGCATAGAATGAGAGCGAAGCTGCTGGTCATGGGGGACCTAAATCACGGAGAGATAGATTGGGAAACGAGGAATCCCCATGGCGGGGAAGAGACCTGGGGAGCGAAGCTGGTAGACGTTATTGACAGGAATTTCCTAACACAGCATGTGGAAGAAGATACTAGGGAAAGAGGAGGGGATACGCCCAGCCTATTAGATCTCATTATCACTCAGAATGTAGAAGACATCGAGCAGTTGGAACATGAAATACCACTAGGAGCTAGTGACCATTGTGTCCTAGTCTTTGACTACATGATGGAGTTTAAAATTGTGACCAAAGGACAAGAGGTCCGGGAAAGGAGACTTGATTACAGAAAAGGGGACTACAGAAGGATAAGGGACTACCTGGGAGAAGTGCAGTGGGAGGAAGAACTTAGAGGAAAAACAGTGCAAGGTATGATGAACCAAGTCATATTGAAATGCAAGGAGGCTGAAGATAGATTTATTCCAACAATAAAGGAAAAAAGCAGGAGGGAATATAATAACCCATGGTTTAATAGACAGTGTCAGGAAGCAAAGGTGAGAAGCAGGAGGGAGTGGAGGAAGTACAGAAGACAAAGGACAGAGGACAACAGGATTAGATGTAACAGAGCTAGGAATGATTACATTAACATAAGACGAGTGTCGGAAAGAAATTATGAGAATGATATTGCAGTCAAAGCGAAAAAGCAACCAAAATTACTACATAGCCATATAAGAAGGAAGATGTCGGTAAATAACCAAGTGACAAGACTGAGGAAAACAGAAGGGGCATATACAGAAAGCGACAAGGAAATCTGCGAGGTACTGAATGCAAAATTCCATGGAGTGTTCACAACCGAGCCTGAGCAGCTCCCTTTGTTAGAAGAGATTACCCAAGATGAAAGACTATCAGATATAGAGGTGACAGCAGAGGATGTAATGAAACAGTTGACAACACTGGATGCAAATAAAGCTGTTGGACCAGACAAAGTATCACCGTGGATACTTAAAGAGGCAGCGCAGGCTCTCAGCGTGCCTCTGGCAATGATCTTTAATGAGTCACTTATGTCGGGAGAATTGCCCAGTTGCTGGAAGGAGGCAAATGTCGTACCGATTTTCAAAAAAGGTGATAGGGAGGAGGCACTTAACTACAGACCCGTATCACTGACAAGCATCCCCTGCAAAATACCTGAAAGAATAATTAGGCTAAGACTTGTTGAACACCTGGAGAGCATTGGGTTTGTAAACAAGCACCAACATGGGTTCTGGACAGGGAAATCATGCCTAACAAACCTTTTAGAATTCTATGATAAAGTAACAAGGATAAGGCAGGACAGAGAAGGCTGGGCAGACTGCATATTTCTTGACTGCCAAAAGGCCTTTGATACGGTACCGCACATGAGACTGCTATACAAACTTGAGAGGCAGGCAGGAGTAAGCGGAAAGGCCCTAGTATGGGTGAAGAACTACCTAACAGGAAGGAGCCAGAGGGTAATGGTAAGGGGCGAAAAGTCGGACTGGCGAACAGTAACAAGTGGAGTACCTCAAGGATCGGTGCTGGGACCAATCCTCTTTCTAATTTACGTAAATGATATGTTTACAGGAGTGGAATCATACATGTCAATGTTTGCAGATGACGCAAAATTAATGAGAAGAGTTGTGACAGATGAGGATTGTAGGATCCTCCAAGAGGACTTAAACAGGCTGCAGAGATGGTCAGGGAAATGGCTACTGGAGTTTAACACCAGTAAATGTAAAGTTATGGAAATGGGATCAGGTGACAGGAGACCAAAGGGACAGTACACAATGAAGGGGAACAGCCTACCTGTAACGATTCGAGAAAGAGACCTGGGAGTGGATGTGACACCTAATCTAACTCCTGAGGCACATATAAATAGGATAACGACAGCAGCGTACTCTACACTGGCGAAAATTAGAACTTCATTCAGAAACCTAAATGAGGAAGCTTTTAGGGCACTTTACACTGCCTACGTGAGACCCGTCTTAGAGTATGCCGCGCCAACATGGAGCCCCCACCTGAAGAAACACATAAAGAAACTGGAGAAGGTTCAGAGGTTTGCGACGAGGCTTGTCCCAGAGTTACGAGGGATGGGATATGAAGAGCGGCTGAAGGAACTGAACCTAACGACACTAGAGAAAAGAAGGGAGAGAGGAGATATGATAGGGACATATAAAATACTCAGGGGAATTGATAAAGTGGAAATAGATGAAATGTTCACACGTAATAATAACAGAACGAGGGGACATGGGTGGAAACTGGAAACTCAGATGAGTCACAGAGATGTTAGGAAGTTTTCTTTTAGCGTGAGAGTAGTAGAAAAATGGAATGCACTTGGGGAACAGGTTGTGGAAGCAAATACTATTCATACTTTTAAAACTAGGTATGATAGGGAAATGGGACAGGAGTCATTGTTGTAAACAACCGATAGCTAGAAAGGCGGGATCCAAGAGTCAATGCTCGATCCTGCAAGCACATATAGGTGAGTACACACACACACACACACACACACACACACACACACACACACACACACACACACACACACACACACACACACACACACACACACACACACACACACACACACACACACACACATGAGCGCAGAGACGTTAGAAAGAATTTTTTCAGTGTCAGAGTAGTTAATAAATGGAATGCACTAGGAAGTGATGTGGTGGAGGCTGACTCCACACACAGTTTCAAATGTAGATATGATAGAGCCCAGTAGGCTCAGGAATCTGTACACCAGTTGATTGACAGTTGAGAGGCGAGACCAAAGAGCCAAAGCTCAACCCCCGCAAGCACAATTAGGTGAGTACACACACACACACACACACACACACACACACACACACACACACACACACACACACACACACACACACACACACACACACACACACACACACACACACACACACACACACACACACACACACAGAACTCTGACTGCCAAACGCAGGAAATTCACAACTGGAACAAACACAGAGGATGGGATGGAACAGGAAGCCTGGATGAAGGAAGTACTCCAGCAAATGCAGAATGAATTCAGTGAAGGACTGAGGGTAATGAGGGAGACAGTAGCCAATCTGCAAGATGATTTAAGGGCAGCAAAGGAGGAGATAAGATACCTAAAGGAGACTCTTCCACAATACCAGGCACAAACCGTACCCCAGGGAGATGGGAATGCTACTGTGGAGGGGACCACCACAACCCAGATCTCATTTGCTGAAATGCTTAAAAAGAGCCCTGAAGCTAGGTCTGCGGTTAAGGAAGTTGCCATGGAAGTGGCTTCCTCTCAGGAAGCAGCTAGATGTACTAGCCGGCTGATAGAGAGAAATAGAGCAGTAGTAGTAGCAGGCATTGAAGAACAAACAGGGACCAGACCAAAGGAGCGGAGAGACAAGGACAAAAACATGATTAAAGAGATCCTTAAAGAGGTAAGGATGGAGGGAGCTGAGCGAAATGTTGAAAAGGTTTTCAGGCTTGGAAAGTACAACAAGGACAGAGACCGAATGATAAAGGTGGTTTTCATGAGCGAAATCGCGAAAGAGGAACTGCTAGCAAGGAAGTGTTGTCTAAAAGGTGTAGAGAAGTTCAAGAAAATATTCCTGCAGAGGGATATGACAAGGGAAGAGAGAATACGGACAGCAGACGCGAGGAAGGAGCGCAGGGAGAGAGAAGGAAATCAGAGTACCACAACCCAGAACCCTACAATCCCAGAGGGAAGTGGAGAACCCTCCTCAAACAGTGCAACAGCCACAGGGATTGGGGCACCACCCCCAAATTCTACCCAACAGACACCCAACCTGCCCCATCCCCTGTCAGCCCCCCACTAAGTACCCACCTAGGGCACCCTCCCCCCACCCACCCCCCTCCCCCCACTCACCCCCCTTCTCCCCCTCACCCCTCTCCCCAGGACCTCCCTTCTCCCCCATCCCCCATGCCCTCCCTTCTCCCACATGCCTTCCCGTCTCTCCCACCCCCATGCCCTCCCTTCTCCCCCTCCCCCCTAAGCCCCCCACTCTCCCCCACCCCACCTAAGTCTTCCCCTCTCCCCCACTCCCCTAAACCCTCCCCTCTTCCTCACCCACCTCAGCCCTCCCTTTTCCCCCACGCCCCCCAAGCCCTCCACCCTTTTCTCTCCCCCCAAGCCCCCCCATCTCCCCTATCCCCCACAGCCTCTCCTCCCCCCATGCTTCCCCAACCCTCCCTCTCTTACCCACCCCCTGTACCCTCCCCCTCTTATCCACCCCCTGTACCCTCCCCCTCTTATCCACCCCCTGTACCCTCCCCCTCTTATCCACCCCCTGTACCCTCCCCCTCTCCCCCACCACCCCAAGCCCTCCCTCCTCCACCAATCCCCCCGTGCCAGGTCCCCCCAGCTCCCACTCACCCCAGATCCCAAAGGTCCCCCCCAGAAAAGAAGCAGAAGAGAGTCAGTTTCAGGGTGATGTACTCGAACATAGATGGGATCACAAGCAAGACAAGTGAACTAAGGGAAAGAGCACAAGAAGTTAACCCAGATGTAATCGGACTCACTGAAACAAAACTCTCTGGAATCATAACGAATGCCGTGTTTCCCCAGGAGTATACAGTAATAAGGAAAGAGAGGGAAGGTAGAGGAGGAGGCGGAGTGGCCCTACTCATGAGAAGGGAATGGAGTTTTAAGGAGATGGCCATCCCGGGCTGTGAGGAGTTCAGAGACTACATAGCAGGCACCATAACAATGGGAGGACCAAGAATAGTAGTAGCAGTAATATACAACCCTCCACCAAATGACAGGAGACCCAGTCAAGAGTATGAAAACAACAACAAGGCAGTTAACACTATAATTGAGAGGGCAGCCTCTGCTGCCTGTAGAAATAGATCCCACCTGCTCATCATGGGCGACTTCAATCACGGAAAGATTGACTGGGAGAACAAGGAACCGCATGGAGGCGAGGATACGTGGAGAGCCAAACTATTGGAGGTGGTGACAAGCAACTTTTTAACGCAGCATGTCGGAGAACCCACAAGGATGAGAGGCAATGACGAACCAGCGAGACTCGACCTAGTCTTCACTCTGAACGACTCCGACATAAGAGAAATCGGTTTTGAGGACCCAGTAGGAATGAGCGACCACAGTGTACTGGTGTTTGAGTACTTGATTGAAGAAGGGTTATTGAACTCGAGGAGGGATACCGAAACCAAAAGGTTAGCATACCGAAAGGGAAACTATGAGGGGATAAGAAAATTCCTAACAGATATAGCATGGGAAACAGAGCTCAGGGGAAAGACGGCCCAAGATATGATGGATTACATCACGCAGAAGTGCAAGGACGCAGCAAACAAGTTTGTCCCAGTCCAAAAGGAAAACAGAGAAATGAAGATGAGAAACCCATGGTTTAACCAAAGATGTAGGCTAGCTAAGCAGCAAAGTAAAAGGGCATGGAGAAACTATAGGAATAACAGGACACTGGAGAGCAGAGAAAGATACCAGAATGCCAGGAATGAATATGTCAGGATGAGAAGAGAGGCAGAAAGACAATACGAAAATGACATCGCAAGCAAGGCAAAGACTCAGCCTAAATTGTTGCATAGCCACATTAGGAGAAAAACAACAGTAAAGGAACAGGTTATGAGATTAAGGATAGGGGCGGAAGGATTCACTACAAATGACAAGGAAGTGTGTGAGGAATTGAATAAGAAATTCCAGGAGGTCTTCACCTTAGAACAAGGAGAAATTCCAGAGGTAAGTGAGGGAATAGCTAACCAGGAACCACTGGAAGAGTTTGAGATTACCAGTGGGGAAGTAAGGAAGTGTTTACTAGAGTTGGACGTGACGAAGGCTATAGGCCCAGATGGAATCTCCCCTTGGGTTCTAAAGGAAGGAGCAAGAGAACTGAGCCTACCACTCTCCATAGTGTATAACAAATCACTGGCAACAGGGGAACTGCCAGATACTTGGAAAGCAGATAACGTAGTCCCGATATACAAGAAAGGGGATAGACAGGAGGCACTGAACTACAGGCCAGTGTCCCTAACCTGCATACCATGCAAGCTGATGGAGAAGATTGTGCGAAAAAAACTAGTGGAGCATCTGGAGCGAAGGAACTTTGTAACACAGCATCAACATGGGTTCAGGGATGGCAGGTCCTGCCTCACAGGGTTACTTGAATTCTACGACCAGGCAACAAAAATAAGGCAAGAAAGAGAAGGGTGGGCAGACTGCATATTTTTGGATTGTCAGAAAGCCTTTGATACAGTGCCACACAAGAGGCTAGTGCGAAAGTTGGAGATGCAGGCTGGAGTGAGAGGGAAGGTACTCCGGTGGATAGAGGAATACCTAAGCAACAGGAGACAACGAGTCTGTGTGAGGGGTGAGGTCTCAGATTGGCGAGACGTCACAAGTGGAGTCCCGCAGGGGTCAGTCCTTGGACCTATACTGTTTCTGGTATATGTAAATGATCTCCCAGAGGGTATAGATTCGTTCCTCTCAATGTTTGCCGACGATGCAAAAATTATGAGGAGGATTGAAACAGAGGATGATAGTAGGAGGCTACAAGATGACCTGGATAGACTGAGTGAATGGTCCAACAAATGGCTGTTGAAGTTCAACCCGAGTAAATGCAAAGTAATGAAACTAGGCAGTGGAAACAGGAGGCCAGGCACAGGATACAGAATAGGAGATGAAGTACTTAATGAAACAGACAGAGAGAAAGATCTAGGAGTTGATATCACACCAAACCTGTCTCCTGAAGCCCACATAAAGAGAATAACGTCTGCGGCATATGCGAGGCTGGCTAACATCAGAACGGCGTTCAGGAACCTGTGTAAGGAATCATTCAGAATCTTGTACACCACATATGTAAGACCAATCCTGGAGTATGCGGCCCCAGCATGGAGCCCGTACCTTGTCAAGCACAAGACGAAGCTGGAAAAAGTCCAAAGGTATGCTACTAGACTAGTCCCAGAACTAAGAGGCATGAGTTATGAGGAAAGGCTGCGGGAAATGCACCTCACGACACTGGAAGACAGAAGAGTAAGGGGGGACATGATCACAACCTACAAAATCCTCAGGGGAATCGACCGGGTAAACAAGGACGAACTTTTCAACACTGGTGGGACGCGAACAAGGGGACACAGGTGGAAGCTGAGTACCCAAATGAGCCACAGAGACGTTAGAAAGAACTTTTTCAGTGTCAGAGTAGTTAGCAAATGGAATGCATTAGGAAGTGATGTGGTGGAGGCTGACTCCATTCACAGTTTCAAATGTAGATATGATAGAGCCCAATAGGCTCAGGAATCTGTACACCAGTTGATTGACGGTTGAGAGGCGGGACCAAAGAGCCAGAGCTCAACCCCCGCAAGCACAATTAGGTGAGTACAATTAGGTGAGTACACACACACACACACACACACACACACACACACACACACACACACACACACACACACACACACACACACACACACACACAATAACAACACAAATGTAGAAAAAAAAGTTGTTTGTCTCTCACAAATGCAGAAGTTGAAAACAATAACAAATGCAGTGTTCCCACAGGACTATTATGTTATGAGGAAAGAAGGAGAGAAGCTGGTAAGAAAAGGCTGGGATTTTGAGGAGTTGGTTGTTCAGCGAGGTGAAGGTTTCAGTGACTACATAATAGGAACAATAACAACTGGAGGGCAAAAAATTATAGTCGTAGTCATATATAATCCACCACCAAATGACAGAAGACCCAGACAGGAATATGATAGAAACAATATGGCCACCATTAACATAATAGAGAGAGCAGCTTCTGTTGCTAGCAGGAATGGATCTGGACTACTAATCATGGGAGACTTCAACCATGGGAAGATAGATTGGGAGAACAGAGACCCGCATGGAGGACCAGAAACATGGAGAGCTAAGCTGCTGGACGTGGCAACAAGAAACTTTCTAAGCCAGCACATCAAGGATCCAACAAGAATGAGAAGGGAGGATGAACCAGCAATGCTTGATCTAATATTTACCCTAAATGGGTGGGATATAAGGGAAGTCAAGATGGAAGCACCCTTGGGAATGAGTGATCACAGTGTGTTGAACTTTGAGTACCTGGTAGAGCTCGGAATTATACCCCCCGGAAAAGAACTAGGAAACAAAAGGCTGGCATACTGAAAGGGAAATTATGAGGAGATGAGAAGCTTCCTAAGGGAAATACCTTGGGACACAGTCCTCAGAGCTAAGTCTGTACAAGATATGATGGACTATGTCACCCAAAAGTGTCAGGAGGCAGTAGGCAGATACATCCCGGCCCAAAAGGAAAAATCCGAGAAACAAAAGAAGAATCCATGGTATAATAGGGCATGTATGGAAGCAAAGGAAGAACGAGGAATAGAGCAAAGGGCAGCATCGAAGACGGTGTCATGAAAAAGAAGGAGGGTGCGAGGAAGAGGCAGAGAGGAGAGGTCAGTGAGATTAGCACGGAGGGTGAATAGATTCCAGTCAGCTTTGGCAAACTCCTTCTCCTAGGGAAGGAGAGGGGAGGATGAAAAGAGAAAACGGAAATAAGGATGGGGAAATGGTCACTGTTATCACTGTCACGGTCATCAAGAACCCGCCACATGAGATCTAAGCAAAGGAACGACGAGCAGAGAGGAAGATCAAGACAGGAAAGGGTGCGAGTTCGAGAGTCCACATGGGTAGGCTCACCAGAATCCAGAGACAGGGAAGAAGAGAGGACGAACAATTCGAGAAGGCGGCCTCGGGTGTTTGACAGAAATTCACCCCAGAGGGTATGTCAACCGTTGAAATTACCCAACAGGATCACTGGCTCAGGCAAGGAGTCCAGGAGGTGATTAAGATCAGGAAGGGAAAGCGGGACATTTGGGGGAGATAAATGGAACAGACTGTATACCATTTACTCACAAAAATACGGGCAGCAGAACAATGGATAGGCGATGGAAACAGTAGGGGGACGAAGGGAATATCAGTACGAAGCAAGAGAGCAGTAGAGTTAACGGCCCCAGCTCTTGGGGGGGGGAAAGAAAGGAATAACCACGAAAGTGACCAGGACGAGCACCATGCATCAATTCCTGGGGACAAACACAAAGTGGTGAAAACTGTGTAATCAGAAGTTGTAGTTCATGGAAGTTGGCATAAATTCAACAAATATACCATTGAAGAATAGACATTATCAAAAAGAGAAACGGCAGCAACAAAGAACAATGAAGAAACAAAGATAAAGAAGAACACAGTATGTTAAATAGGATCAGGATCAGGATCAGGGACAGTAAAATCAGGGTTAGGGGGCATGGGTAAACTGAGTAAGGATGGAATGAAGGGAATGGGAGGACAGACCAGAGGCGGACGGGTAGAGTCCAGAGGAGGAAGAGACAACCGAGAGGGGAGGTCAAGGCCGGCAGGAGGAGGAGGGGTGGGCAGAAACCGGGGAGCGCACCTCAGCAAGGGCAGCAATTGAGAGGAAAACAAGGGCTAAAGAAACCGCCATAGCTGGGACAGGGGGCCCGATCACCGAAATGAAAGAGGACAGAGTGAGAGAGTCAGAGGTGGGCGGTGAGGAAGAAAAAGCAATGCCTTCTTACCTGCCGGGGAGGAGAAAGGAGAGGAGCCAGGCTTAAGTTTCTGACTCAAAGAGACAGGTGTTCCAGCAACAATGTACTGGGCGACAGACTCAATTGTCTTAATAGGAGAAGATGAACGGGAGTAAACAACATGAAGATTGCTGGGAGGGTGATGGACATCAGCCTGGACAGACAGGCGGCGTGGAGGGCCAAGAGACTGGGGGGAGGGATGGGAAAAAGGATTGCGGAAAAAAAGGAAAGAAGACACAGGAGACATGGCAGACTGGGTAGGAAAGGGGGAAACTTCAGATGGAGAACCAGGAAAGGGGCCCTTCGGGACAGAACGCAAAGGAACAGGGGATGAGGTGGTAGGCGTGTCCGGGTCTAAGATCTGGAAACGGTTGTGAGACTGAGTAAGGTGGGAAGGACGAGAAGAGGTAGAATGCAACACGCGAGCCTAGGATACGCCAGCGAAAGGGGGTGAGACAACAAACTTGGCGACTCACTTCAGGAAAAGACAGACAATTCTGGTGTTTCAAGTTGAGGACGGCTTCCTCAAGTTTGTACTGTATACACGAGTGGGAAAAGGCAGGGTGTGCCTCACCGCAATTGAGGCAGTGAGCCTGGGGAGAAGTGCACTCGGACTTAGAGTGATCATCGGCCCCACACATGGGGCATAGATATACAGTACTTGAGCATTTGAGGACACCATGCCCGAACTTCCAGCACTTTTTGCAAAGTTTAAGAAAGGGAATGTACTCCTGAACGGAGCATCTGGCACCAGCAAGAATTATAGAGGGCGAAGGGTCAAAGGTGATTTGCACAACTCGAAGTGGCTGACGGCGACGACCACAAGGAGGGTTGAGTGAACGTGTCTACCTGAAGGACTGGATGGCCTTGGGCTTCGAGGATATGTTTAATATCCTCATGGAAGTCTTTTAGGTCCCTAACACCAGTTGCAACATGGTGTGGGAGGAAAACAGTGACAACACTGGCATTTAACTGAGCGTTTTTGGAGACACGAACAGGGGGTCTCCTCAATGCAGGACAATGTGGCTAAGCGGGTAGCTGCATCCGGTGAAGGAGCAGCGATGACACATGTACCTAAATAGGTGGGGTTAAAGGTAACAGAGGCATCCACCGAATCAACAAGGGGTTTATGGAGTGAGAAATCGTCAGGATGTTTAAAATCCAGAGATTAGATCAAAGTATTTAGCCCACGAAACAGTACCAAACAAGGCTTGGTATGTATTAGTATGGGAAGGGATCATGCGAGTGCGGCCAGTGGTGGGGACGGCGTTGAGAACCTCCAGAGAGAGAGGGGTTAAAAGGTGCAGTAGTCACAATGAGAGACTGAGCCGCGCCAGGGGACGAGGTGATCACTGCTGTGGGCGTATGGCTCGACCCAATCACAGAAGAGGGAGGGGAGCGGGGGGGGGGGGGGGCAATGTAGTGGGGGCTACAGAGCCTGGTCTTCCAACACAGTCCGACTTGGGCTTGTTCGCCCACCCCACGAGCCTGAGAAGTCATAAGACGAACAGTATTCAGCGACATGGAAATGAGAGGTAGTACTTTCCTTCACGAATGTGCCATTTTACCCACTACGGAGCCACTATTAGAGGCAGGACACCCAACAAGAGACTTGTTGCCGATCCTGACGGGGCCCCCTAGGGGTGCGTCGTGAGTATATACCCCAGAAATGCAATCTTAAGAACCGTCAGTCTGTCATGATCGGGTTCAGTGACGAAAAGAGAATTGACAATAAAAGAGTCCCCTCACTCAAGACGTTGGGTACTACAGTTCTACGGGTGCAAGAGTATGCCTCCTCAAACACCTGGGCGTCAAAACAAAAGATGATCGAAAGAATAATCAAAACAGGCAAAAGGTCGGCAGGAAATGACAATTAGAAAGGAGATGTGGGAACCGACCTGTGAGATTTATATTTATTTAATTTATATGAATATATATTTACGTTAATTTATATACTTCGATAGCAATTTGTATAATGATAAGTGGACTGTATTTCTGCAATAATCTCATAATCTCACAAATCGATCCTCTACACATTAAGGGGGGTTTATTAAATTAAATTTATATATATGCAGCCAATCGAACTACAGTATTAACTACACATTATTAAACATTGAAGAGGTTCCTTATCTTATGGTACAGCAGGCCTTAAGTCCACCAGGTATAACTAGGATGTAGACACCAAATTATCCTCTTTGAGGTAGCTTCCTTCACCCAGTAACTGGTGCACAAAGTCTATGCTTCCTCGTCTTGACCTGTCAAAAGGGCGCTAGCTGTAAAGCCAGATTCTATATATGACAGGTATATCAGAGAAAACTGTACATGGAACAATGAAGACCTGGCTTAATTACCTTTAGTTTGAGGCTCCCACGTGCTCTAACCGGATCACCCTATATAATGACATTAATGACCATAAATGAAAATAAACGGGTTTCGGAAAGAACACTTAACTTGATTTGTTGACAGCGTGTTGAAAATGGTACACCTTTGGTTTCCATAACACTACGTCCAAGTAAAATTAACAGGAGCCGTATTTGCTCCCGTGTGCCTCTGGTCTAGATTAAACAATGCCTGCCCTCCTCCTCACTGACGCCTGGCTTACATTGTCCAGATTTCAGAAAGTGATAGAAGGGTCACATTTACTCTACTTTAATATTGATAATTAAGTTAATTTATATAAGATGTTTTTATGATGGTAAAGTCCAAAGACTAATGTATTTATGAATAATTCCCAGCAGAATAGCTGGTGAATTATAATAGTATGTGGTGTTGATATCCCGTTTTCTATAGACGGTAATTCCACTACAAGTTACGTTTTCTATAGGTTACTTGTTGGTAATACAGCAGCAATTATTATCTGTATGATTATTAAATGGTGTCGGATTTTCCGACAGGAGAAGAGGGGAGGGGAGAAAAAACGAAATATAAGGAAAAGGAAAAGTCGACTAGCAGAATTTGTGAGGACAACAGCAGGAGCATAAAGGCCTCAAAAAGACAGAGGACCGTCCCATGGAGCATCACACTCCGGCAGCCGCCCACCAATCCCACTCACAGCAACAACGGGCCGGATAGTAAGGGGGATGGGATAGGTGAAGCTTTATCAAATTGGGCTTTGGCTATGCTACGAAATGGTAAACTCGTGTAAATTTAGTGGAAATTGGATTAAATAGGATAAATTGGGGCAAAATAGGTGGAAATTGGATTAAATTAGGATAAATTGTCATAAATTGGATACATTTGGTTAAATTTGGCATTGCCTGTGTTAGGTTAGGTAGGATTGATGATATATAAACACATCTGAATATTGGAAATAGCTGGATGGACACGGCGCAATTACTATGAAATGGTCTTGGGCTATTGTATGAAAATTTTGGTAAATTTGTGGAAATTACCCTTTAATTGGGTGAAATTGGCTAGTCACTATTTGGGGCACAATTATTAAATTTCCTTGTTATGCTCCCTTATGCCCATTCCATGGGGTGGTGAGGAAAGGGTTGGAGAGGCCGACAATCGGTTCGGGAACTGAATCCCATAGATCGTTTAGCTGGGTGAGAAACAATCTCTTGAAGCTAGGTGCACAATTGTTACTGTCACACACACACACACACTCACACATACACAAACACACACGTGTGCATATATACGTATCCGAACACACAAATATATATTCACATCAATAATCTTTTATGTTGCAAATGAATCAATGAGAGGCTCCCAACAGTCACTGTGCAAAGCATTTTTACATCTATGATGCGTTATGCAGTTGATAGTCTCACTCCACACCCGCCCAACTGGAGCAGCAGCTGTACAATCGTATGCGTGCTTTACCTATAGCGTGTCATTTTTTTTTTTTTAGATACTTCGTTAAGATTCATGTTAGTTTAGTTGATTTACTATGCACCCCACCCATCTTGTAGGCGACAGTGGAAAGGGTTACAGAGGCACATAACGGCCTGAGAGACTGAACCCCACAATTCATTTAGCTAAGGAAGTTACAATCTTGATGAACTAGTTGCAAAATTCAATATACGTCGTCACATCCTCAATGAGTTCGAGATCGACAAAAAGTAGAGTTTCTAAATTAAGCAACTGACATATGTGGCGAGCTAGTAGCATAATTGATATCTTTGTCCTGCACACCGCCCCCCCCCCTATCCAATCCAGTGCGCAGCGATGGATAGGCTACAACCACTTACTACCTACTGCTAGCAAACTAGGAATATTTGGTCAAAATTTCTGGTAGCAGTTCATTTTGATTGAAATATTTACACATCTTCAGAACATTTGTTATAGAAGTGTCTCTCAATTCACACATATCTTTTTGCACTCGATCACAAAGTGACAGGTGTGCGAATACTTTTGTTGACACAGTTTACGTTTGGTCAGGTCTACAGCATCAGATAATGAGAATTCCAAAAGATATTTGTAACCGAGCAGCAGTAACATCTAGAAGTCTACTGATTTTATTGGATGATCCATAGAAGAGTGGCTTCTCTTGCATGATAGTATGATGATAGATTCATGGCAGTGTGTTATTATGAACGAAGTACTTGCGTATTTCTTGGGGGTTCATTGACGGTGTTAGCTCTGAATTCTCCGATTTCTTTTCACATAACATTACATAATGACGAAAATTATGTGAATAATTTATGATGACAGAGTTTTACATTTGTACAAAATCAGCAAATGTTACAAACTCCCGAAGGTACTCGCACATCATCACATTAGTAGCATTTTCTAAATTAAACAACTGGCATGTGAAAAGAGCTAGTCTAACAATTTATATGTTTTTATTTTATTTTATCAGGCCCACTGCCTCTCTATCCAGGGGACTGTGGCTGGATGGGTTACAATATAACCAAACAGTTGGTCAGGGCGAGATACAGCCTCATTTAGATAAATTTACTATAGCCAAAAAGCTTGAACGTCGGGAACTGAACTCCCGACATTTGAACATTTGAGTGCTCTTAGCACTCAAATTTTTAAAGATTAAAATCTGTATAATTAGAGAGGCAATTAAGATACAGCCTGATTTAGTGAAATTTGCTATGTCCAATAGCTTGGACGTTGGGGAACTGAACGAGGGCTTGCATGAAGGTTATTCACTCTGCATCCAGAGTGAATAAGGAAAATGTGGGATGGGATAGCGAGAGAGAGAGATTTACTCCCAGTATGCGATGGAAAACCTCGGTAACTTTATAGCACATGAAAATTTTAAAAATTATATGTCCTGAGGAGTAGAACCTTGGCTATAGTTATATTTATTAAAAAACTAGTAATACTTTTGCTGCCACAGCCGTCCAAACCTGGCTCATTAAAATAATTTTTTTATGAAATCTCGTAAGTATTTATGCAATATTTATTATAAAACTATCATAATACACGATGGCATTTCATTTCCATAGAGATGCTTTATAAAGTAAACATAATGCCAATACAAAAACTGTTACTATTAAACATAATGCCAATACAAAAACTGTTACTATCTGACGTATTATTTTAAATAAACACAGTTTTTCGAAAAACATGTCAATTCACACGTGAGTGACTGACTGAACTTTTCTATCTACACTATGTAATCTTTCCTATTGAATAGGAAAGATTACGTATGCTGTGCATACCTATGTATGAATTCAACTTCTCACTTTAAAAAGTGGGGGGGGGGGTCTCTTAACTTTTTTTAAGACCCTTCGTGCTGGACATACCCTATTGGCATCAGAGGTGGCTGACTGATGGATTCGACTTTAGGCATAAAAGCAATAGGACTATATGTAGCAACAGTGGTCGCATTATATGAGTTAATTTTGGCCCCCCAACCACAAAGCTGTGATCTATTGTGTTTTAAATATATAATTTAATACAGAATATGCACAGATTCCTAATATGTATTAAATTGTTAAGATCAAAAGCAGTAATATATTTGGCCATTATAGTACATTTACAAGCATTGACTTCACGTAGAGTGGTTGGGGGGTAGGGGGGGGGCATTTCCAACACAAAATCACTGAGAGCCCACTGTTAACAACTTTTTTTGTATTCTATAAAATATCGAAGCCAATGTCAATTTTCTTATTGTTTATTACAAATGATAAACATTTATTTAAAGTTATTTTCCATATTAAAAACTAATTCGGGGCCTTACAAATATATCTATAAACAGAACCATAATAATGCAAGAAGTTCTTTTCACCAGTATTAACTGAATTGCAGAGAAAATGGAATCTTTCCTTTGGCTACAGAAAACGAGGCAAAAGCTGTGGGGTATCTGGAATAAAAAGCTTCGACCTGACTCGTCACACATATAAACATGTGTTTCTTGACCATATTTTAAATTATATAGAGTGTTTATTATTATTATTATTATTATTTTCTACCACAGACGTGGCCACACATTTACAGTGCTAACCAGCATATATACATGTTCTTCTGTCCTCCAATGACAGGGTGAGAGATCTGTTAAACATATAGTTCAGGGTTTTATTGAATAATCAACCAAAAAAGGTCACTGTAGTGCTTTTAAAATCCTAATCTAACCTACAGACATAAATACATAGATACACAGAGTTACGCCTGACCCTACATAAAGTGGTCGATGTGTTCTTTATATAGTATCATTAATGTGCATTTACAAACGTGAAATGTATTTCTGATCAGCTTCCACATATACTTTATACACACACACACACACACACACACACACACACACACACACACACACACACACACACACACACACACACACACACACACACACACACACACACACACACACACACACACACACACACACACACACACACACACACACACACACACACACACACACACACACACACACACACACACACACACACACACACACACACACACACACACACACACACACACACACACACACACACACACACACACACACACACACACACACACACACACACACACACACACACACACACACACACACACACACACACACACACACACACACACACACACACACACACACACACACACACACACACACACACACACACACACACACACACACACACACACACACACACACACACACACACACACACACACACACACACACACACACACACACACACACACACACACACACACACACACACACACACACACACACACACACACACACACACACACACACACACACACACACACACACACACACACACACACACACACACACACACACACACACACACACACACACACACACACACACACACACACACACACACACACACACACACACACACACACACACACACACACACACACACACACACACACACACACACACACACACACACACACACACACACACACACACACACACACACACACACACACACACACACACACACACACACACACACACACACACACACACACACACACACACACACACACACACACACACACACACACACACACACACACACACACACACACACACACACACACACACACACACACACACACACACACACACACACACACACACACACACACACACACACACACACACACACACACACACACACACACACACACACACACACACACACACACACACACACACACACACACACACACACACACACAACACACACACACACACACACACACACACACACACACACACACACACACACACACACACACACACACACACACAGAGGTAAGGATGGAGGGAGCTGAGCGAAATGTTGAAAAGGTTTTCAGGCTTGGAAAGTACAACAAGGACAGAGACCGAATGATAAAGGTGGTTTTCATGAGCGAAATCGCGAAAGAGGAACTGCTAGCAAGGAAGTGTTGTCTAAAAGGTGTAGAGAAGTTCAAGAAAATATTCCTGCAGAGGGATATGACAAGGGAAGAGAGAATACGGACAGCAGACGCGAGGAAGGAGCGCAGGGAGAGAGAAGGAAATCAGAGTACCACAACCCAGAACCCTACAATCCCAGAGGGAAGTGGAGAACCCTCCTCAAACAGTGCAACAGCCACAGGGATTGGGGCACCACCCCCAAATTCTACCCAACAGACACCCAACCTGCCCCATCCCCTGTCAGCCCCCCACTAAGTACCCACCTAGGGCACCCTCCCCCCACCCACCCCCCTCCCCCCACTCACCCCCCTTCTTCCCCTCACCCCTCTCCCCAGGACCTCCCTTCCCCCCCATCCCCCATGCCCTCCCTTCTCCCACATGCCTTCCCGTCTCTCCCACCCCCATGCCCTCCCTTCTCCCCCTCCCCCCTAAGCCCCCCACTCTCCCCCACCCCACCTAAGTCTTCCCCTCTCCCCCACTCCCCTAAACCCTCCCCTCTTCCTCACCCACCTCAGCCCTCCCTTTTCCCCCACGCCCCCCAAGCCCTCCACCCTTTTCTCTCCCCCCAAGCCCCCCCATCTCCCCTATCCCCCACAGCCTCTCCTCCCCCCATGCTTCCCCAACCCTCCCTCTCTTACCCACCCCCTGTACCCTCCCCCTCTTATCCACCCCCTGTACCCTCCCCCTCTTATCCACCCCCTGTACCCTCCCCCTCTTATCCACCCCCTGTACCCTCCCCCTCTCCCCCACCACCCCAAGCCCTCCCTCCTCCACCAATCCCCCCGTGCCAGGTCCCCCCAGCTCCCACTCAGCCCAGATCCCAAAGGTCCCCCCCAGAAAAGAAGCAGAAGAGAGTCAGTTTCAGGGTGATGTACTCGAACATAGATGGGATCACAAGCAAGACAAGTGAACTAAGGGAAAGAGCACAAGAAGTTAACCCAGATGTAATCGGACTCACTGAAACAAAACTCTCTGGAATCATAACGAATGCCGTGTTTCCCCAGGAGTATACAGTAATAAGGAAAGAGAGGGAAGGTAGAGGAGGAGGCGGAGTGGCCCTACTCATGAGAAGGGAATGGAGTTTTAAGGAGATGGCCATCCCGGGCTGTGAGGAGTTCAGAGACTACATAGCAGGCACCATAACAATGGGAGGACCAAGAATAGTAGTAGCAGTAATATACAACCCTCCACCAAATGACAGGAGACCCAGTCAAGAGTATGAAAACAACAACAAGGCAGTTAACACTATAATTGAGAGGGCAGCCTCTGCTGCCTGTAGAAATAGATCCCACCTGCTCATCATGGGCGACTTCAATCACGGAAAGATTGACTGGGAGAACAAGGAACCGCATGGAGGCGAGGATACGTGGAGAGCCAAACTATTGGAGGTGGTGACAAGCAACTTTTTAACGCAGCATGTCGTAGAACCCACAAGGATGAGAGGCAATGACGAACCAGCGAGACTCGACCTAGTCTTCACTCTGAACGACTCCGACATAAGAGAAATCGGTTTTGAGGACCCAGTAGGAATGAGCGACCACAGTGTACTGGTGTTTGAGTACTTGATTGAAGAAGGGTTATTGAACTCGAGGAGGGATACCGAAACCAAAAGGTTAGCATACCGAAAGGGAAACTATGAGGGGATAAGAAAATTCCTAACAGATATAGCATGGGAAACAGAGCTCAGGGGAAAGACGGCCCAAAATATGATGGATTACATCACGCAGAAGTGCAAGGACGCAGCAAACAAGTTTGTCCCAGTCCAAAAGGAAAACAGAGAAATGAAGATGAGAAACCCATGGTTTAATCAAAGATGTAGGCTAGCTAAGCAGCAAAGTAAAAGGGCATGGAGAAACTAAAGGAATAACAGGACACTGGAGAGCAGAGAAAGATACCAGAATGCCAGGAATGAATATGTCAGGATGAGAAGAGAGGCAGAAAGACAATACGAAAATGACATCGCAAGCAAGGCAAAGACTCAGACTATATTGTTGCATAGCCACATTAGGAGAAAAACAACAGTAAAGGAACAGGTTATGAGATTAAGGATAGGGGCGGAAGGATTCACTACAAATGACAAGGAAGTGTGTGAGGAATTGAATAAGAAATTCCAGGAGGTCTTCACCTTAGAACAAGGAGAAATTCCAGAGCTAAGTGAGGGAATAGCTAACCAGGAACCACTGGAAGAGTTTGAGATTACCAGTGGGGAAGTAAGGAAGTGTTTACTAGAGTTGGACGTGACGAAGGCTATAGGCCCAGATGGAATCTCCCCTTGGGTTCTAAAGGAAGGAGCAAGAGAACTGAGCCTACCACTCTCCATAGTGTATAACAAATCACTGGCAACAGGGGAACTGCCAGATATTTGGAAAGCAGCTAACGTAGTCCCGATATACAAGAAAGGGGATAGACAGGAGGCACTGAACTACAGGCCAGTGTCCCTAACCTGCATACCATGCAAGCTGATGGAGAAGATTGTGCGAAAAAAACTAGTGGAGCATCTGGAGCGAAGGAACTTTGTAACACAGCATCAACATGGGTTCAGGGATGGCAGGTCCTGCCTCACAGGGTTACTTGAATTCTACGACCAGGCAACAAAAATAAGGCAAGAAAGAGAAGGGTGGGCAGACTGCATATTTTTGGATTGTCAGAAAGCCTTTGATACAGTACCACACAAGAGGCTAGTGCGAAAGTTGGAGATGCAGGCTGGAGTGAGAGGGAAGGTACTCCGGTGGATAGAGGAATACCTAAGCAACAGGAGACAACGAGTCTGTGTGAGGGGTGAGGCCTCAGATTGGCGAGACGTCACAAGTGGAGTCCCGCAGGGGTCAGTCCTTGGACCTATACTGTTTCTGGTATATGTAAATGATCTCCCAGAGGGTATAGATTCGTTCCTCTCAATGTTTGCCGACGATGCAAAAATTATGAGGAGGATTGAAACAGAGGATGATAGTAGGAGGCTACAAGATGACCTGGATAGACTGAGTGAATGGTCCAACAAATGGCTGTTGAAGTTCAACCCGAGTAAATGCAAAGTAATGAAACTAGGCAGTGGAAACAGGAGGCCAGGCACAGGATACAGAATAGGAGATGAAGTACTTAATGAAACAGACAGAGAGAAAGATATAGGAGTTGATATCACACCAAACCTGTCTCCTGAAGCCCACATAAAGAGAATAACGTCTGCGGCATATGCGAGGCTGGCTAACATCAGAACGGCGTTCAGGAACCTGTGTAAGGAATCATTCAGAATCTTGTACACCACATATGTAAGACCAATCCTGGAGTATGCGGCCCCAGCATGGAGCCCGTACCTTGTCAAGCACAAGACGAAGCTGGAAAAAGTCCAAAGGTATGCTACTAGACTAGTCCCAGAACTAAGAGGCATGAGTTATGAGGAAAGGCTGCGGGAAATGCACCTCACGACACTGGAAGACAGAAGAGTAAGGGGGGACATGATCACAACCTACAAAATCCTCAGGGGAATCGACCGGGTAAACAAGGATGAACTATTCAACACTGGTGGGACGCGAACAAGGGGACACAGGTGGAAGCTGAGTACCCAAATGAGCCACAGAGACGTTAGAAAGAACTTTTTCAGTGTCAGAGTAGTTAGTAAATGGAATGCATTAGGAAGTGATGTGGTGGAGGCTGACTCCATACACAGTTTCAAATGTAGATATGATAGAGCCCAATAGGCTCAGGAATCTGTACACCAGTTGATTGACGGTTGAGAGGCGGGACCAAAGAGCCAGAGCTCAACCCCCGCAAGCACAATTAGGTGAGTACAATTAGGTGAGTACATACACACACACACACACACACACACACACACACACACACACACACACACACACACACACACACACACACACACACACACACACACACACACACACACACACACACACACACACACACACACACACAGAGCGAGCGAGAAGGTAGGGGACACACGCGATTAGTGAGGTCCGCGGAAATTCGTCAATTTCTCGGGACATTGAAGGAGTATAGAGGCTAGATCATAGTATTTGGCCTCTCGCAGTGTGTAGCTAGCAGGGTGCAACATAGCATAGTCATATCGCTAGTGATAGTGCGAAGATTTGGCGAAGAAACCAAAAGTGGAGCTAGGGCATCACCGGTGCATGTAAGTGTGTGACCTGACCGGGTGGGACGACCCGCCGTGGTGCTACCTGATTGTGCTGTTGAGTGGTGACTGTGATCAGTGGTACAGTGAATTAGTGAACTGTCACATAACGATACAGTGACTGACTCCAGAGCTTTGTGTTGAAAGAGAAGAACGACCTCATCAATCTACCAGCACTTAGTGAATCACCTAGTGGGAGACAACGACGGATAACCATCGTCATCATACATCGCTCATCTGGTTGTGTGAGCGGGAGGCAGACTGGTATGTACCCCTCTCTGGTCAATTAATCAGGTGTACAGATTGAGGTAAAAGATTATCAAATTCTCGTTCAGGATATCATATATATTTAAAAATCTCAGAGTGGCTCATTTAGGCAGAGGTAACGCATAAGGGATATCTTGACACATACACGCACACAAGTGTGCACATGCTAAAACAGACACACACACACGTGCACACACACACATACACACAATTGTCCAGTCAGGGGAAAAGGCATCTGGGATAGGACCTTACTATCCCCCCCCCCCATCTTGACTGCACCATCGGACCTGACCTGACTTAGTCGCCATCTCCCCCCCCCCCACCCCCAGTCCCCCGCATCGCCCATACACGCACTCTTCCCCTCCCCACTCTCCCTCTCTCCCACTCCCTCTCTCCCTCTCCCACTATCTCTCTCCTGCTCTCTCTCTCCTGCTCTCTCTCTCTCTCTCCTGCTCTCTCTCTCTCTCTCCTGCTCTCTCTCTCTCTCTCTCTCTCTCTCTCTCTCTCTCTCTCTCTCTCTCTCTCTCTCTCTCTCTCTCTCTCTCTCTCTCTCTCTCTCTCTCTCTCTCTCTCTCTCTCTCTCTCTCTCTCTCTCTCTCTCTCTCTCTCTCTCTCCCTCCCTCCCTCTCTCTCTCCCTCTCTCTCTCCCTCCCTCTCTCCCTCCCTCTCTCCCTCCCTCCCCCTCTCCCTCCCTCTCTTTCCTTCCCCCTCCCTCTCTGCCCACACACACACACACACACCTCACCCGCTCTCTCCCTCACCCGCTCTCTCCCTCACCCGCTCTCTCCCTCACCCGCTCTCTCCCTCACCCGCTCTCTCCCTCACCCACTCTCTCCCTCTCCTCTCTCTCCCTCCCGCCTCTCTCTCCATCTCCTCCCCCCCCCCTCCCCTTCTACTTTCTTCTCACTTCAGTGGAAGGGTCGGATCCCCCCCACCCACCCATTTATCTCTCCCTTTATCACTCCCTTTCTCTCTCTCTCTTTCTCTCTCTCTTCCTCTCTCTCTCTCTCTCCCTCCCCCATCCCAACAGGGTCAAGCATGGCAGCCAGAGGTCCCAGGGGAACAGGAAAGAGCCAAGGTGACGAGATGAAGGAAATGTTCGCCCAGTTTCTGGAGGACATCAAGAGTGAGATGCAAGAAATGATGCAGGAAAAGAAGAACGAAATAAGCAACCTGAAAAGAGAGCTGACAGCAGCAAAGGAGGAGATTAGAGCCCTCAAAGAAAATGGTATCGAGGCTGAAAATCAGAAAACCACCCAGGGAGAAGGTGGTAATAGTTTTCTGGATGAGAATGCCACAATAAAAGCAACATTTGCGGAAATACTAAAAAAAAATAACTCTGAAGTAATGACTGCAGTGATGGAGGTGGCCATGAAAGCAGCCACCTCGCAGGAGGCGGCATGCTCCACTAGCCAACTGCTGGAAAGGAACAGATCAGTGGTTGCTGTGGGTATTAAGGAGCAGGAAGGATCTAATAGGACAGAGTGGAGTGACAAGGACAAAGCAGCAGTGAATGAAGTACTAAAGGCACTAGACATGGAAGGGGCTGAGCATAGCATTGAGAAGGTTTTCAGGCTAGGCCGGTACAACAAAGACCGAGACCGAATGATAAAGATAGTGTTTGCAAACGAGAACACAACGGAGAAGATCCTATCAAGGAAGAGCTCCCTGAAAAACGTGGGAAAATTAAAAAATGTATTCCTCCAGAGAGACATGACAAGGGAGGAGAGAGCCGTGGCGGCAGAAGCAAGGAAGAGGCGAAGGGCGAGAGGGGAAAACCAGGAAGTCACAGCTTCCAACCCAACACCCCCAGAGGCGAGGGGGGAACCCACAACCAGCTACCCAGTAACACCAGAAGGGAGGACAACCCCGCCTCCCTCCACTGCATAGAAAACCCCCCTACCCCAAACCCTCCCTGCCCCCACTCAAATGTTCAGCAAAATCTCCCTCCCCCACACCCAATCCCCACCCTTCTACCCCTCCCCTCCTCCCGAGTCCTCCCTCCCCCCCTTTCCTTCCCGTCCTCCCTCCCCTTTCACCCCATACCCTCCCTGTCCCTCCCCCTTCACTGGATCCCCCGCCCCTCATCCCAGTATCCTCTGAGACCCTGTTATCCACCTCACAGGTCCTCACACCCATGGAACAGCCTCCCCCACCAGCAGAACACTCACCAAGGAGGCGATTTGAGAAGGGACAGAAGAAAGTGAGCCTCAAAGCGATGTACACAAACATAGATGGAATTACAAATAAAGCAAATGAGCTTGGAGAACTGGTACTAGAGGAAAACCCAGACATAATAGCCCTCACAGAAACAAAGATCACGAAAACGATAACAAATGCAGTGTTCCCACAGGACTATTATGTTATGAGGAAAGAGAGGGAAGGAAGAGGTGGGGGTGGTGTAGCTCTGCTGGTAAGACAAGGCTGGGATTTTGAGGAGATGGATATTCAGGGCTGCGAAGGTTTCAGTGACTACATAGCAGGTACTGTAACAAATGGAGGGAAAAAAATTATAGTCGCAGTCATATATAATCCACCACCAAATGACAGAAGACCTAGACAGGAATATGATAGAAACAACATGGCCACCATTAACATAATAGAAAGAGCAGCTTCTGTTGCTAGCAGGAATGGATCTGGACTACTAATTATGGGAGACTTCAACCATGGGAAGATCGATTGGAAGAACAGAGACCCGCATGGAGGACCAGAAACATGGAGAGCTAAGCTGCTGGACGTGGCAACAAGAAACTTTCTAAGCCAGCACACCAAAGAACCAACAAGAATGAGAGGAGAAGATGAACCAGCAATGCTTGATTTGATATTTACCCTAAATGAATGGGATATAAGGGAAGTTAAGATGGAAGCGCCCTTGGGAATGAGTGACCACAGTGTATTGAACTTTGAGTACCTGGTAGAGCTAGGACTTATCTCTCCCCAAAAAGAACTAGGAATCAAAAGGCTGGCATACCGAAAGGGGAATTATGAACAGATGAGAAGTTTCCTAAGTGAAATACCTTGGGACACAGACCTCAGAGACAAGTCTGTACAGGGTATGATGGACTATGTTACCCAAAAGTGTCAGGAGGCAGTAAACAGGTTCATCCCGGCCCAAAGGGAAAAATCCGAGAAGCAACAGAAGAATCCATGGTATAATAGGGCATGTATGGAAGCGAAGAAACTGAACAAAAAGGCGTGGAGGAACTTCCGGAATAACAGAACACCAGAAAGCAGAGAGAGATACCAGAGAACCAGGAATGAGTACGTCAGGGTGAGAAGAGAAGCAGAGAAAAATTTTGAAAATGATATAGCAAACAAAGCCAAGACCGAACCAAAGCTACTCCACAGTCACATCAGAAGGAAAACAACAGTGAAAGAACAGGTATTGAAACTTAGAACGGGCGAGGACAGGTATACAGAGAATGACAGAGAGGTGTGTGAGGAACTCAACAAGAGGTTCCAGGAGGTCTTCACAATAGAACAGGGTGAGGTCACTGTGCTAGGAGAAAGGGAGGTAAACCAGGCGGCCTTGGAGGAGTTCGAAATTACGAGAGAGGAGGTCAAGAGACACCTGCTGGATCTGGATGTTAGAAAGGCTGTTGGTCCAGATGGGATCTCACCATGGGTACTGAAAGAGTGTGCAGAGGCACTTTGCCTGCCACTCTCCATAGTGTATAGTAAGTCACTAGAGACGGGAGACCTACCAGAAATATGGAAGACGGCGAATGTGGTCCCAATATACAAAAAGGGCGACAGACAAGAGGCACTGAACTACAGGCCAGTGTCCTTGACTTGTATACCATGCAAGGTGATGGAGAAGATCGTGAGAAAAAAACCTGGTAACACATCTGGAGAGAAGGGACTTCGTGACAAATCGCCAACATGGATTCAGGGAGGGTAAATCTTGCCTTACAGGCTTGATAGAATTCTACGATCAGGTGACACAGATTAAGCAAGAAAGAGAGGGCTGGGCGGACTGCATTTTCTTGGATTGTCGGAAAGCCTTTGACACAGTACCGCATAAGAGGCTGGTACATAAGCTGGAGAGACAGGCAGGTGTAGCTGGTAAGATGCTCCAGTGGATAAGGGAGTATCTAAGCAATAGGAAGCAGAGAGTTACGGTGAGGGGTGAGACCTCCGATTGGCGTGAAGTCACTAGTGGAGTCCCATAGGGCTCTGTACTCGGTCCTATCTTGTTTCTGATATATGTAAATGATCTCCCGGAGGGTATCGATTCATTTCTCTCAATGTTTGCGGACGATGCTAAAATTATGAGAAGGATTAAAACAGAAGAGGACTGTTTGAGGCTTCAAGAAGACCTAGACAAGCTGAAGGAATGGTCGAACAAATGGTTGTTAGAGTTTAACCCAACCAAATGTAATGTAATGAAGATAGGTGTAGGGAGCACGAGGCCAGATACAAGGTATCATCTGGGAGAGGAAATTCTTCAGGAGTCAGAGAAGGAAAAAGACTTGGGGGTTGATATCACGCCAGACCTGTCTCCTGCAGCACATATCAAGCGGATAACATCAGCGGCATATGCCAGGCTGGCCAACATACGAACGGCATTCAGAAACTTGTGTAAAGAATCATTCAGAACTTTGTATACCACATATGTCAGGCCAATCCTGGAGTATGCAGCCCCAGCATGGAGTCCATATCTAGTCAAGGATAAGACTAAACTGGAAAAGGTTCAAAGGTTTGCCACCAGACTAGTACCCGAGCTGAGAGGTATGAGCTACAAGGAGAGACTACGGGAATTAAACCTCACTTCGCTGGAAGACAGAAGAGTTAG